>NW_009710989.1:0-15387 GCF_000703405.1 Apaloderma vittatum | reverse complement strand
CATCCCCTCTCCTTCTTAAATACATGATCACAGAGGCCTTGGCCACTGTCACTGATGGGCTTGGCTTTGGCCAGCAGCAGGTCCATCTTGGAGCTGGGACAGCTTCTAGTAGCTTCTCACAGGAGTTCCTCCTGTAGCTGCCCCCCTCACCCAAAAAAAAAAACCTTGCCACACAAACTCAACAGAGTACCACGAAGCACATTACAAATTAACCACTTTCCCCAGGACACTTACTGTATTAAGTAGCTCTAGGCTGAGCCCCTATCAGGGTGGACGGTGCCATCTGCATTTAGAAAATTGCCTATACATTTATTAAAGTGCAATTCACCCATTAATTAATCCTGCCAGCATTTTCCCTGGAAACTCTCATTAGCACATTGAGCTAATTAATACAACTAGCAGCACAGGGGTGTGCATGTGTATGTGCAGCGTGTGGAGGAGGGAAGGTTATTCTGATTCAATCATGGAAAAGATACCTCATTCTTACATTTACATTAAAATCAATTTGACAAAGTCAGAATAATTTCAGAATGAGATAAATCTGTCATTTTATTTTCATTCTATGTTGGAATCTTTGCTGCAGGAGGAAAAATATATGCAAAGCATGACAGGAATCTAATGAAGCTAATAAACCAGAAGGAATTAGACATTCTTCTAGTTACCCATTCCTACATAACTCTGTGATATTAAGTGTATTTTAACCTAGGACAAGGAAACTGCACTTGTGTAGCAATACTACTCAGTTCCTTTCCTTCAGCTCCCCTTGCTCAGGGTATTCCTACTTGCTTCTAGTTCAGCAGCATCTGAGGACCCTGGCTGGGCAGGAGGACTCAGATGCACCACAGAATTACCCTGATCTGCCTGTTTTTTTCAGTGAGGTGAGCCAGGGATGAACATGGTAAGCTCTCAGTGTGTCAAAACCAGTCAACTACATTAACTTGAATCTTTTTCATTGAGGTTTACGCTAAAAGATTTTCCTTGTGTGTCACACAGGAGTAGCTGCACAGTCAAGGACTACAGCTCAGTTGATGGGCAGTTCTTTTTCATGCCATGGTAGCCACATACCCATGATGAATGTCACTGTATGGACACCAAGTGGAATGCAGTGAAAAATCCTTGGAGAACTTGCTGGCTAACCTGACAAGATAGCAACTGGGATGGAAAAACAGTAGCATAGAGAAATGAAATTGCTTTTGAAGGTCTTAGGGTAGGAGTAGGCAAATACTAAATCCAGGAATTATAACTCCTCATTTGGTCACTTTGTCAGCACACACAGTTGCCCACACTAAGTATCTTACAAATTTTTAATATCTTTACAAATTCACCGTACGTTGCACATCGACACAAATGAAAAGGCATTACTTCTAACAACTATGCATCAAAACACTTGCAGTTTACATGCAGTTATAGCCATTGCTGATAATATTGCCTATAAATTTTCCACATGGACAGTTCTCCACCTGCAAAATGGGAGCAGTCAGGGAGGGGAATGGCAACAGCCAGATCACGCACCGCCAACTGTAGCTGGCAGATGAGCATATAATCCAGCTGACAACACCAGGACATGCATGGTGTGAACACCACAGCAACATCAACAGACATGGGCTTTCTAGATTCGCACAGCAAAGAGGGTGCAGTCTCAAGGCATGTGGTGAAAGGGAGTATCAGGAATGTCTTAGAGACTCAGCTTGCAGGACTGATGTGAGTGCTGAAAAGTAGGTCAAACTCCATGAGGCCCCATCCTCAAGGGAGAGGAATCAACTGCTGGTCAGCCTACTCCTACATATACTCCACAAGTATCAAAATTGAGGTTCCTCTCTTATCAAGATACTGCAAGCACAGGACACATTTGTAAGCAAGAGAATCTGCATACAGTCACTGTAAAAAACATTCCACCCCATTTAAACATGATTTTCTTTTACTAATTTTACTGTAGTACAATCTTGTAGCTGTAATTATCTAAAGCTCTAAGCAAAGATACACGAGGTACTTAACTAATGAGCCCATCAGCAGTCCCAGTTCTGAAGCACGCTCCTGCATACACAACTTCTCTCAAGCTTTTCATCCCCTCAGAGTCAATAGGACAGTCCCTGTGGGTAAAGCAGCTCTTACACACACACACACACACACACACACATCTTCAGAATCAGACCTTAAGTATTGCTTTGTATCCACAATAGCATTTTCTGTTTAATAAAGAATAACAGAAAGGATTTATTTTTCAATAAGACAAGAATAGTTTTAACAACATTAGGACTCTGACCTTAAGTAGAGAACTGGATTATTTCATCTTGCTAGGGCTTTTACTCAGCTTTTTAATGATACCCTTCCTTGCCTTCTAATTCTAATAGATTGCAGCTGTGTATTCCTCTAGCAACAAATGGGTTCTCCGGCGTCTAAAATAATTGTATAAATAGGGATGTTAATGCACTCCCTTTAGCTCATTAGTATTAAGTTGGAGAGACAGTGAGTTCAGCTTGTACTTGTATCATGATTTCTATTAACTTCTGCCCCCAATCTCTATGTAAAGATACACTAGCAGAGAAGTAACATGAAATAAGCACAATGTGCAAACTAGTTCTGGTGTTGAAAAATGAGAAGAAAAATTTAAGGAAGAACTTCATCTGTGTCATTCATGCCAGATGGCTGCTTATTTAAGTAATCAAGTTAAGCAAGATGCATTTAGGGCTGTCTTGTTTAATTTGGTTATTGAAATGAATAAACTGCCTGTAAGGCAGTGGTTTTTTGCACATATAATCAGGTCATATTCAACTCTCGTTCATATTTTGCTAATTTTGAATTGGTTAGGTCCAAAATGAATTAGTTCATCATTTCTCTAGCTAAACTGTTTTGCTTACGTGAGGAATGCTTTGGATCAGACGAGAATTACCCTGATGCACCAACTGATATTATGTTAATGTCTAGCAGATTAATGCTTTAGCAAATTTGCATATAATGAACACAGACCATAACCCTTTGCTGAAGTGTGCATCCCTGTGCGCCTGCCCCAGATAATGGGCCCTTTCCCTATCGACAGGGAACCGAGAAGAGAGAAGCAGGTTCTGTAATTCATCTTTTATGCATTCAACAAAACTACCACTGTAACTGCGGAGGTATTGAGTAGTTACTGGTATGGGAGTGATTATGCAAATTACACCCAAAGACTCTACATTTTCTCAGTCTACAGTAGAAATTTCCAACCCATACAGATTTCCACAATGCTAAGTGCTTATATGGTCAATAAACAACATTGTTCTGCCCTTTTTCCTGGCAAACTTTGGGAGCGGTTAGTATTTAGGGTCCGTCCAAAAAAATTTTCCACCAAAACTGTTTTTATGGAAAACTTCAATTTAAAGCTGAACAGCTTCTCATTTTTACTGACAGGATGCTTTCTCTCTATGGAATATTCTGCCCCCGTGAGCTGTGTCCCAAATAAAGCACATTTTGATGCCATTATGAACACTCAAGGGATCTCAAAGCAGGAAACCTCTGGGTTGGGTGGGTTGACCCACCATAGTGTGCTCAGACACCGCAGCAGGCTCCCTAGAGAGATGGTTGATGCCCCAAGCCTGTCAGTGCTTAAGAGGCATTTGGACAATGACCTTAACAACATGCTTTAACTTTTGTTCAGCCCTTAAATGGTCAGGAAGTTGGACTAGATGATCCCTGTAGGTCCCTTCCAACTGAAAACTATTCTATTCTATTCTATTCTATTCTATTCTATTCTATTCTATTCTATTCAGCCAATTCTATTCTAACCTATCTCATTCTATTCTATTCCATCCCATTCTATTCAGGACTCAGCTTAACTGCTGAGGCACAATTTAGTAAAGTTAGTAACTGGTGTACTTTGTGAAATGTAGTCCAGCTTAAAAATCCAGGCTGGAGAGAGCAATGAAGGTATGAAACACCTTAGGGCATTTCAATATCAAAGCATTCAGGTCTGTAATTTGACAAAATCTTTTTTAAAAGCCAAGGAAAACAATAGTGGCATTGCTCACTGTGCAAAAATACCCTGATTGCCAACTAAAAGCTAATAATTTAATTTCACTAGAAATACTCAAATTTGGAAATTTCATATTCTTCTCCTGTTTGTCCCGCTGTCGGTTTGTAAATGGCTGGGGAGGACTGCATGAGAATGTGGAAAACCAGGTTCACATATCTAGCCTGGAGTGATGTGAGATGAGAAATTTTGATATGAAGATGACACAGTGAAAACTTGAACCTGCCTTTACCTCCTCTTGAGCCGGCATCCCAGAGCAAAGCCTTTGCCTTAATTGAAATGCTACATTATTTCCAAAATATAATTTTACTGAAAATATTTCAAAGGGTCTATGATTTCTACTTTTAAAGTAACAGAAGGAAACAGTGGGGTAGCCTTTATGTACTTACTCAGACATTTGTTACAGTTACTCTATATAAGTCACTTCTCTTGGCTCATGACTGGTTTTTAGACATAATTAGAAGAAAACATTTACCTTCTAGAGTTAATTATATTACACGTTCACAAAGTACAGTTGTTTTTCATTATCTACATGTGTAACTGTAAAAGCAAAGCAAATGTTACTCTTATAAGATGGCATTCCTCTCCAAAGTTTACAAAAGCAGGGTGAGCTAATGGAAAAAGAACCACTAAATAAAGCACCAATTGCCTGGTTTCTAGGCTTGCTTTTAACTTATTCCCTTTTTTGGCCATTCAAAAAAAGATACTGTGATTTTTCCCACTTTATTTTTACCCAGACATGAAATAGCTAACAGTAACTCTTATCTTTCTCAGTGGCATGTTGAAACATGTTGGTTCAGATGAATAAGTATGAGATTTGGAGGTAAAAAAAAAATAAAATTCCAGCTCTGTTGCTCTATTTCCTTGTAAACAAGCAGAAAAACAAGAAACTAATTCCTTTAGTCGTTAGGATCAGGCACAAATTTATACTGCCTTGAACATGGGGAAACACTATAAAGCTGCAGAGCAGTAAATTATGATTATTTAAGATCCTATTATGGTCAATAATATGACGTCTTATTAGTACATTTTGCAGAACGATTTTTCTTCGACAAATTTAAATAGAATGAAAGCATGCGGGCCTTTACAGCATAAATAAATTCTGCTCAATCTTTCTAAAACCTTCAATGTTTGTGAGTTACTTGATTTTAGCTGAATATGGGAATAATTCATTTGCTTTCTGAGTATAATCCTATGTGCTAAGCCAAAGTTGGTTTCTGAATTTCTTATTGAAACAATTACCTCCTTCTTCTCTTTATAGAAAAAAAACATGACTCAATTCTGGTGGCTCCATTATCCATGTTTAACTTATTTACATAACTTATAGTCTGATACCATGTGAGTATCACTGGCACATGAATCCAAATAAATAAATTGTTTGGAATGTAAAGATGTCTCAGTAGAATCAAAGTGCTTTAAAATTATTAACAAATAAATTCTCAACCTTCTACTCAAACACAGATTAGTTCCTTATATTTTGAATGGACTGAGCTTATAGGACTGCAATCGCTTCTGAGAAAATGTATACATAAGGGTCTCAATCCTTCATTAGAATGTAAGAGAGCAGAACCTGAAAATCACTTCGGTCCTGCTGATTCCTGAAGGGATTCACAGATAAATGAGGGGTTTTTCCCCCACGTTGAGGTCATAATCTCAAATTCTTGGTACACCATCGGGGTAGATGACTCCTCTGAGGTTCCTTCCAACCTGGTTTGTTCTTCGGTTCTACGTTGCTATCACAAAGTAGTAAATTTTCTTTGACAGACATTCCTCTTGGAGCCAAAACCTTGTTCCTGTAACCCTATAGCACATGGAGGGAGGGCAGAAGGGAAAGAGGAGAGAGACTATTGGAACTGAACACAAGGTAGATAACACACTGTGGAGTCTGAAAGTCATCAATGTACAAAGTCTGAGATCACACAATTTACATGGGACAGTGAAAGCTGTAAATGAGTTAAACATGGATAGATGCTCTCTGAGACCATATCTCATAAAAAGACAAAAGACAGAACATTGTAGGAAAGGGTGAAATGCGTAACTCTGGATGATGAGTTTTCCGTATGCACCTCTTAGAAGAATCCAACCAGAATTCAGGGGTTTTTTTAATATGTTGACATCTTGGACCAGGTATAGAAGCACCTACAGGGAAAACTCATCTTACAATAACATATCCAGCTTTCTGAGATTCTGTTGCAGAGCCGGTAATCCTAACAGTGGCCCCCAGCTTTATAGGGATAAAATAGTGCATATTTCAGAGGTACTGTGTAATTAATTCTAGAGAAGGCTTTACCCCTAGTCTCAGACACATGTACAGCACCTACGTAGAGCAAAAACCTATGAAAATGAATAAGATACATAGCAGCATGTTGGCTTATAATTCAGTTTGAAAAAAATTAGGCACAGTGAAGTACTGAAGCTACCGCTAAGATTTCAGGAAGAAAAAATATGTTCCAAATAATTCAGGAAGTATGAAATTCTATAAATCATTATTTTCTGACAACCCAGGAATCATAACTGATGTTTTCTCATGTTCAAGATGCTACACAAAAAGCAAGCAATTGGACAGCAGGTAGGAAAACTCAGTCTTTTGAAGGACATTTTTTTTATTAAGGTTATCAGTGAAGCCCTGAGATAACAGGAGAGCCCTAGTGAAGTGCTCGGTGCAATATTTCTTCATTGTTCTTTCAGGTTATAGCAGTGCCTAACCTGAGAGTACAGCTCCATTGTGCTAGGCATGGTCCAGATGACAATTAAGACTCCGCAAAGGAAAAAAGGGAGAGAGATTCTGCCTAAGTGGGCAAAAAGATGAGAGGAGAAACACAGAGATGAAGTGACTTATCCAAGGTCAGAGGGCATATCAGTGGCAGCACTGCTGTCAAAACTCACATCTGACTGCCAAGCTAAGAATCACCCAGTCGACATAAGCATAAGCTGAAATTTAGGCCATATGAATCCAGGGCTGCTCTAACTCTTCTTCTCTGCTGCTCCATCATTAAAAGCAAACCATGAGCACTGACTTGTAACAAACAAATAACCTTGCTTTGGTGTGTCTGCAGTCATCACCCACACAACTTACTTTGCAATTCTCCTCCCCAAGCTTTCACTCAGTCTCGGCCGTTTGATGCCTGCTGCCTTTGTGAAGCTTTTGAAATTAATGCTTTAAAGCCTGCAAGAGCAGCACAGAAGAAAAAAAAATGTCAGTTTTACATTTTAAAAAAAGATGCTCTTATTCTCCTCACAGCTGAGTTTTGGTGGCAGCTTGTGAGCAGAATACTAAGTGGGAGTTTCTGTCGTGTTTTTCCAGGCCAGTTTGTCTGGGCTGTGGAGAGTCATACCTGTTCCTGTGCTTTTTTTGCTGCAGTTAGGCTATAGGAAGCCACCCTCTCAGCAGAGGCTGCCCCGGTGTGTACGTGGACCAAAGAGAGAGGATACATAGCCCTTAGCTATTTGACCCAGATCGTGCAAATTTCCCCATCTTTGAGGCCAGAGAAGCACCCATATTTCTCCAGTTCCCAACTCCTCTCCTCTAGTCCTTTGCCAGTCAAGTGTCTATATACATGTCTCTACACCACAGCAGCACAAATGCCTCTATCTGTGAGCTGAACAGACATCCTCTAGGTCTGCTAGCTGTCCCTTAGGGAAGAATTTATTCTACCTGGACAAAAAAGCTCACACTGATTTCAAACAGAACGCTCCCAGAAGTGTGTCATGCATCTCAAAAGACTAATCCAGCCCCCTGGAGAGAAAAGTCAGCTCTCAGTCATACAGCCAGGAACTCAGCACTGTTCGGAGTTAACTCAGCAGCAAGTGAATTTGAAGTTTCAAGGCTTGGTCACGCAGATGACAATGACATCATAAGTTACATGAAATTTCTCCTGGAAGCAAACAAAAGCTGTCCCACGAGCACTGAAATAACTGATACTTGAATTGTCACGGTTAGCTCTGTCGCTCAGTTTGCACTGTAATCATTCCCACTGTTGTTCCTATCTCCTACAACAGGTCTATGATATCGAATACCAAAATTAAAGATATCAATATCTCCCTAGCATGTTTCCCATGCCTCTCCATTGGCCTCAGAATGTCCCAGCTCCTTTTCCCATCTCTAAATTCCCCATTGCAGTTTTCCACCTCACCTACACAGCTGGCAAGGCAAAGGACACCATGGACTGCAGTTGATCTGGTAATACCTGTGTACTATCACAATACGCTGCCTGGTCAACTTGGACGAATTCTTTTGAAAGAGCAAGACTTGCATCTCTTTTTTGCTTCACAGTTCTTTATCCTCTAAAGGATGAAAACTCTGGCATATAAAAACTTTGTTAAGCTGTCACTATCAACAGAGTAAAAAAAAATTGTCAACAAAGAAGAAATAATTAATTTGAGGGTCTCTTCAGTGTTTAAACACTGATTTGCAGAAAACCTGTTAGAAATACCTAAATATTTATAGGTATTATAAATTTACAATATTTTTGAGGCCTCTGTCTCTTTGCAAAACTAGGCTGAAGCATCCAAGAAATTAACATTGTGCTGAGGGAACTTGCAGAAAGGCAGATGGATAAGAAGACAGGATGATCATATCAGCTTTTTTTCTTCCTTGAGGAAAACATGTTAAAAAGAAAAAAACAAACAAACAAACAATCAAAACACATAATTTGTACTTACAAATTCTTAATTAAATCCTGATTTCAGTTCTTTACCTTGTACCAGGATAAATCAACAGCAAAAAAGTAGTCATTTAATGAATTAATTTTGAAGAAAAGATTGACTGGCAGAAGATGAGCTGTTATGTATAAATTCTGTGTGAAAAATCCTACTGAACTTTTTTTCTAATTGTTTTTCTTCAAAATTTTTCAGAAATGTTTAAACTTTCCTCATCTTTCCATTCTAAGAAACTGAATGAGAACTTCACAGTGGAGCTACCCACCAAGTGTGTTTGTAGTTTTTCCTTCTTCACTAAATTGGAGGGAAAAAACCTCAAAAAACTAGCATCATGCATTGTAACTTTAAAAATCTTGAAGGGAGATTATGAAGACTGTTGTTAAGGACATTTGACTTCGATCATCTTTAGAGGAAGATAAAAAGGAAAATAAGATTACCTTGGGAAAAAATACATACAAAACCATTGAGATTGTAAAGCCTCTGATAAAACACTACTCTTGGCAAGTTACACTGGCGAAAAAAAAAAAAAGAAAAAAAAGCAAGCAGCTCCTCTGTCTGTAATGTGTATTTTTTTTAACATTTACAAATTATTTTTGACTTAGCCTCGCAGGGAGCCTACTTTCAACCCTCAATTTGAAAATCATGGAGCCTTTATAAAGTCTTCCACCTGCATCTCTTTTTTGCATCACAGTTCTTTATCCTCTAAAGGATGAAAACCCTGGTGCATAAAAACTTTGTTAAGCTGTCACTATCAATAGACCAAAAAAAAAATAATGGTCGACAAAGAAGAAACAAATTGCATCTTCGAATAAGTTTCCTTCATGCTCTTGTTAAAAGCTATAACCTCTGATGTTAACTAAGTTTAACCCGCTCTGACCCTCGCGGTGGCCCTTAACCTTCCTTTTCTTCTGCTTCCTGTGGTTGCTGAAGAAAACTGGCCCCGTCATTGGAAAAGCGCTCGCTGTCACACACAAAGCCCCAGCCTCGCTGCTAGTCTGTCAGGGGGGAGAGAATAGACGGGGAGGTCAGCACCTGTGCTGAGAAGCAGGTGACAGGGAACTGCTTGGACCATTCTAGGGCAAGTTGTAATAGTTTCTACCCTTTAAATATCGCACTGTAGTTTCGGGCATTCAAGGCAGTGAAGTTCACGTTTTCTTTGTGAATGCGGACTTTAAACAAATTAATCTATTGCTGTTCAACTGACTGTAAAATTAGTAGATTTACTGTTGCCAAAAAAAAAAAAAAGAGAGAGAGAGAGAGGGAGAGCTTTCACTTCCACTTTAATAAGGTCACGGATGTGTCCTAGGCTGTCAACAAAAGCAGCTTTTAAAATCTTCGCAGCTGAACCCAGCAACTTGCAAAGGCTGCAGAACAATGTCTTAGATGTACAGTGGAAACTCCTCTCCCTACAGTCAAGATGTAAAACTAGACAGTTAAAAAACTTTCTACTCTGGGAAGTTTCAACTTTAATTGTGTCTCGCCCCAGGGACCCACTGGCTTGCTTTATGATTAACACTTTAATAAATTCAATCAGCCTTGCTTTTCAGGGAGAAAATCAGTTCTTTGCCTGGATTCAGTAAATCAAACAAGCAATTTGATGGCAGAGCATGCATCTTCCAAAGGTTTGTTTTAATTCCTATAACAAAAGCAGACCTCAGAAACCAAACAAAACATCAGCTGTTTCAACTGCATGCGTACATTCTGTGGAGGGCATCAGTTAGCAGTGATTGTTTACCCCTCACATAAATTTCTGCATTTGCTTCAACTTTTTTGCTATATCTTACTGGAATAAAAAAGTATGTGCAGGAGGCAACTTCCAAAAACTGGGAATGGAAAAGGAGCAAATGAGCTACTGCAGAATCTAGGAATCTAGACCTACTACATAACCAGAATTTCTGAGCCCTTTAAATACGTGTTTACTCTGACAAGTTCTCTTCTATTACGGTAACACTCAGCACAGCACAAAGGAGTTTTTCATCTGAGTTATGTGTGAAAGTCTTTTATAAACACTACATGGGAAAAGGAGTACTAAGGAGTGCACAGGAGAGGCTATGGCCTCTCTCTGAACCTCGGGGCTGCAGAACTGCACAGCCGTGGTTGTAGGACAGTGGAGGTGAGCCATGCCAGCAGCTGCTAAAACACTGGGGTGGGGAGGAGAAAGAGACTCTCTGCAACCTTCCCCAAAGCTGAGACACCATGCAAAGGAAGGAATTACACAGAAAACCAGGAAAAACGAGGTTCACAGGATCAGTGGCCCTCTAGATGCTCAGTACCTTTGCAAACACAGGCATGCAGGAGGCTAATCACAGCTTTAGCAGCAAGACTGAAAAAATCTGCTGTCCCACCCACTGCTGCTGGTGCATGACCAAGAGCCCTCAGGCATTGCATAAACCCAATGATATCAGCAACAAACTCCGATGATCTTATCTGGCATTTTTAAATTTTTGGATCAGATGTTAAGAACTACGGCTCCGGTTTAGAAAGTGGCAGGACATTCACCGTGGACAAAGTAAGACCCGTCCTTCACCCAGAGCCAGCAGGTACAAGCAGATATGAAACACTTCAACAGCTTGCTCTCTCCTCCCACAAAATGAATGTTGGAGATTGAATGAAAGTAAACTAGAGACTTGGATCTCCAGGATGACCACTTTGTCCATCACCAAAGGGCATTCTTGCTCTCTGCTGGGCATTACAAGCACCCTATTGTACCCAGAACAAACAGCTTCAGGGAGAGATTGACTCCAAAACACAGAAGGAGGGGAATCAGTTTCCAACATCCTCAGGGTACAATTAAACTGTCCCCTACAGATTCGTTGTGAATGTGGGGGAAGCTTCCCAGTAGCACTGATTAATAACATGATTAACATCCACAGTGGCAAACCACTACACTGTTCACATATAAGGGTGAGAAACCTCTCCCTCCACCATGTTTTCTCCTTCTCATATATTTGCATTTTAATTTTTCTGGGGCATGAATTATCTGTGGTTTGGCACGAGGTCTAGCAGAACACACCTTGATGTGGCACAGAAGAAATATTAAAGTGAAAACAACAACTTTGCTAACCAGCTTGAGGATCTAAATGTCAAATGGAAAAAAAAAAAGGCAGATGCAGATCTAGGAATTAAAAAACAAGTAAAAGACCGAGAGTATTGTCAGGGGCAGGCACAGGATGATGTGCATCAGGCAAAACAGGAGAAAGTTATTATTAACAGCATTTATTATGATAAGGTATTTTAAATAATTAAGACCACAGTCCAGCTGTGACAGGCACATACGAAAACACGGCCCTGGGACAACTACCATGTAAACAGCCATGAGGCAAAGGACGAGGAGAAAGAGTACAATAAACCCACAGAAGGATCAAATTAATTGAGGACAAACAGCATGAGAAGGCTGCACTATTTCTTGGCACACCAAATTTAATTAGAAAGGCACGTAGTAAAACAAGCATCAGGTTTAAAGTTAACGGAATTAAGTGAAGGGAAGAGAGATGAATGCAAGTTGTGTGCTCCAAATTACTTTGCTTTCATGCAGGTAGTTTTTACCACAGTGAAGAGGATTATTAGCTTTATTGCTTCTGCTCACGTTGCTGAAAATTATCTGTCTTACAGAGATGGTTCTCAGAGACGCAGTAGTAGCTAACTGCAAACTGGGCTGCTGACAAGCTCTCCTCTAACGCATATTGCAGAGCTGAAGATGAAAAAAATATATCTCCAAGCTTTAGCTCTGCCAGAATTTCCCTTCAGGGCTATTCAAGTTCCACACTTGATTTCCGGACCATGAAAAGAGCAGTAAAACAATTTTTGTCTCACCTTTCCTTATTGTGGAGTATTTAGCTCTCTACAACTAGACACTGTAGAATTTCAATAATTTATGTTTCAAGAATATCAAACTGAGAACCAGTTTTCTTGGGCAATCTACTGACGTAAATGACAGCAATCCCTGTTCCCAAAGAGCTTACAACTGTAAAGTCATAAAGCCTGAGCAGAATAAAAGAGATGAACAACAGAACAGGATGGAAAAAAAACAGGTGCTATTTGCAGAGAATAGGTGAAGTTACAGCTGTCAGCCAGGCTATTAAAACAGTTCACCCTCAGTTGGTTAGAGCGTGGTGTTGATAACACCAAGCTCATGGGTTCAATTCCCATTCGATCCCCATGTGTTGCCTGATCTAGTTGAGGGGTGTCCTTGCCCACAACAGGAAGGTTGGATTAAATGATCTCTAAGGTCCCTTCCAGCCTAGGCCATTCTATGATTCTATGATTCTACTTAGCTAATTCTGTTAATGGTATTTTTCCATATTCATTATTGCAGGCAAGGAGTTTTAATGAGAATGAGGGTGATACCCTCATGAACTGATTTAGTAAAGTTTTCTGGTTCCGCACAGAATTTCCATGTGACGTCTTCTGTGAGGATGGAGAGCACAAACCAAGGACAGTCTTTCTTGCATGTGTGTACCAAAACAATTGTACCAAAACAATGAAATTAAAGCATTCTAGGACCACAGTTAAGAATAGAAAGTTTTCAAATCAAAAAGGTGAAGCTCAGATTTTCACTGCATTTCTACTTCCTGGGGAGGAAGTGTGGAGAGGAAAGAGCGGTCACTTAGTTGTGGCCCAGAGCAAATTATCTAAAAAGTCTTGAAGCAGGAAGGACAAGTAGGCAAGGCCTCTCTCCCAGCTGCTTCGTATGGCTTCATTTTGTACGAAATTCTAATCACAAGAATACTTTCAGCCCAAGTTTTGCTCTCCTTTCCAGCCTGGCTGGGCAAGCAGCATCTCTCAAGGAACACAAACACCTTGGCTTCTGAAAAGATGTTCTCTGCAGACACGCTGCCCTGCCAGAACAACAGAAGAACAACAAACTCACACGCTGTTTAAATGTTTTACTTGTTTAGCACGTTACTTGCAGCCAGGCACCTAGAGTCTGTATGTAAATTTCAGCTTTCCTTTCCCAGGAAACATTTTCTACCTCCAAATTGTAAGAAGGACCCTGCAAACCTAAGGCAGAGCAGCCTGCCACAGAAGGTAATGAATCCAAACACCCAACAAGCTCTGAGAGTGTCTCTGCACAGTGCCACAAACACACACGCTGGTGACCCCTGCAGACGCATCTCCACCACACAGCACACACATGTCACACCCATCACAGCAAGCTGCACAGCCTGCACCACCCCATTGCACCCCTCTGAACACCCGCGATCCTCGCACACTGCGGGGTGTCACGCAGTCACACGGCCAGCGCACAGTCATATGTGCATGTCCCTCTGCCTAAGCTACCTTCCTGGGAGGACCATGGTGACAGTGACCTTCTAGCAGCAGTCCTCATGCCCACAGGCAACTGGATCCCCCAGTGCTGCAGGGACACACGGAGAAGCAATGAAACGACACCCAGGAAAACAACACAATGCAGGGATTGCTCATGCAGAAGTGTAGACACACCTGTACATGAGCATGGCATTCCGTGGAGAGGAACACACAGATGCACAAAACACATGCATCCATAAAGAGATAGAAACTATCTATACACACAAACTGACACATGTAGAAATATGTCTGTATGTACGTGAGGCGTGCAGGGCATGCAGGTGTTTGCAGAAACTGGTGTGTGGACAGATGGGTACACGACAGGGGTAGAAAACAGGCTAGCCACCTGAACTAGATGAAAAGCTGGATGTGAGCTCCCAGCCTCGAAAGCCAATTGCATGCCGGGCTGCATCAAGAGGTAACTCTCCCCTTTTACTAGGTGATTCTCCCTCTTTACTCCGCTCTTGTGAGACCCCACCTCAAATACTGCATCCAATTCTGGTGTCCTCAGCGTAAGAGGGACATAAATCTGTTGGAGCGTGTTCAGAGGAGGGCCACAAAGATGCTTCAGGGGCTGGAGCACCTCTGCTACAAGCACAAGCTATGGGAGCTGGGATTGTTCAATCTTGAAAAGAGAAGACTTCGGGGGGACCTAATAGCTGCCTTCCAATACCTGAAGGGAACCTACAGGAAGGCTGGGGAGGGACTTTTTACCAGAATGTCCACTGATAGAACACGGGGAAAAGGGTTTAAATTGAAGTAGAATAGATTTAGATTGGATCTTAGAAAGAAACTCTTCAGTATGAGGGTGGCAAGATTTTGGAATAAATTGTCCAGAGATGTTGTGGCTGCCCCCTCCCTGGAGGTGTTCAAGGTCAAGTTGGACAGAGCCTTGAGTAGCCTGATCTAGTTGAGAGGCGTCCCTGCCCATGACAGGGAGGTTGGATTCGATGATCTCTAAGGTCCCTTCCAGCCTAGGCCATTCTATGATATGATGTAAAAGAAGTATGCCCAGCAGGTCGAAGGGGGTGATTTGGCCCCTCTGCTCTGCTCTAGTGAGACCCAACCTGCTGTGCTGTGCTCTCCTCTAGAGCTCCCAACACAGGAAGCACATGGACCTGTGGGAGCAAGTCCAGAGGGGGGCCACGAAGATGCTCAGGGGGGCTGGAGCACCTCTGCTGTGAGGACAAGTTGAGGGAGTTGGGGCTGTTCAGCCTGGAGAAGGCTCCAGGGAGACCTTCTAGCCACCTTCCAGTACTTAAAGGGGGCATGGAAGATACGGACAACCTGTTTAGCAGGGCCTGTAGCAACAGGACAAGAGGCAATGATTTTAAATTTTAAAAAGGGTTATTTTAGACGAGGGTGGTGAAACACGGCGACGCAAAGCGTCGCCTACTGAGGCAGCAGAGGCCGCGTCC
>NW_009710988.1:32662-62648 GCF_000703405.1 Apaloderma vittatum | reverse complement strand
ATATATATATATAAAAAATACAGCCGAAACTTAATAATCAGGAGTGCAGTCCTACTGCTTTGCTACTCAAATAGCATAATGTATGGCATAAAAATGGATAGTACTTTATTCCATGCATCCTCTATAATATTGCTCTTCTTTTCCAAAGAGAAAGGCCTTCTGTAACCCTTAAAAAGTAAAGCTTCATCTGACTTCCATTCCACACCTGTCCCTCTGGCCTTCTTTTTCTTTTTTTACTTTTCACTCTAGTCTCCTTTTTCCTTCGTGTTTTTGAGTGCTTAGCTAAAGACTTGCCCAGTTTGTTTCGATTTTGAGCTTGTCAAGGTGGAGCAAGGACTGGTATCTATTTTGTGCAAAGGTAATGCCTGGTAGATGGAACTTGATTTTTCTTCCGTTACTGGGCATTGCAGTTCAAATAGTACTTTGTCTGTGTTAAGGGTCCTGGAGTAGTGGACGGCAATGTGCATGATGTCCTGCATCATTCCTCAGTAGTCATACAGGTCTGACTGAATTTGAGCTGGATCCATGGAGTATGTTGGTAATGTTTTCCAGCGCACTTGGAAATTTAAAAGCAGAGCTGGCCTGGACTTGGTATTGCCAAGCAGTGCTGTACTGCAGCCACTGAACTCAAGGTCACTCTTTCTAAAGCCTGCTCAGTGCCCCAGTTAATCCACAACTTTGATAAAATGCCCAAGGATAATGGTGAACTCACTGTATTTACATCTATTTTAGGGATCTGAATCCGACTTAAGTGACTCTGTGATAATAATGATTCGTGAGGTGAGGATGCCCTGCAGACAGGGAAATACCAGTAGAGGCAGGGTATAAAGGAGGGCACCTGTTGTATAGGAACTACCTGGGAGCTGCAGTGAGGTGAGGACAGTGTTAAGATTTCCAGTGTCAGTTGACTAATTTTGGTGTCTGAAACACCAAACTCTAAAAGACAAACAAACAAAAAAATGTTCAGCTGAAATTTTACATGTATAGATCATAGCAAGAGCTGCTTCTTTGGTTTGGTTGTTGTTTGGGCTTTGTTTATTTGTTTCCTTTTGACAGGAAATAGTAAAGGAAATCAAGCAAATGTACTTCTTAGGGACATCAGAATCAAGGTCAAGGTTGCATTCTAAAGGATCTAGTAATCGTTTAGACATGTGGGTCCAAAAATCTAAAACCTTCATTGTGTTTTATTTATCCATCTTCCATGAGTTACAAGAAACAGAATTATACCTGTTAAATCAGATGCTTTTTTAAAAAAGATATTCTGAACTAAAAAAAATTAAATTCATTCAAAATCTTAGTGGATTTTGTATGACTTTGCTATGAGTCAGAAATCTTTGTGAAGTTCAGTTGTCTAGGCTGATGGAAAAAGATACTTCTAGAGCTTGTAGTTCCCTAGCAGTTGTACCATTCTCTTTTTATAGGCATAGAGATCTCACAGACAGTCTGTGAAATACATGTCAGCAGAACAGTGGACTCTGAAGAAATCAGAGTTGTCAGCAAAGTTTTGAATGAGAATTTACATTTTCTTTGTCATTTCTTAGGATTAGATGTTGAAACCTTGTACAGTACATTTTATGTTATGGTAAAAATTGTCCTTTCTTTCAGAGAATTAAAAATAGGGGGGTTTGTTTTATTTTATTGTTATTTATAAGCTTAGATGCCCCCTAAAATGTTTTAGCCTGGTAAGTTTAGTAACAATTGAGGGAAGTGGCAATTCTGAAGTGACAGTAATCTTGTGGTTTGAAAAAAATAATGTGTGAACACTGAAACGTGCCATAATCCTTCTGCTCTTTGTGCAGCGTTATCCTTTATAGACTGCTTGAACTCTGTGACTTGCAGTAGCTCAAACACAGTTTTCAAAGTTTTCATTGGAACTTTAGTTATTTGAAATTATTAAGATCCATTAAGTAGGATTATCTAAAAAATAGTACACCTCTACTTCTCCAGTGTGTCTTTATTCTGTGATAACATGGGATTATTTCAATCTCTGTGGTTGCATGTATTTGTATTATTAGTTAAATGTGTGTATATATGGCTGTAAATCTGTTTCCATCATTTGCACTGCTACAGTGACCCAAGCTGCAGAAGATACAGGGAATCAGGCTTTAAAATATGTATATATCTCCATGTGCATAAATATTGTACTGTTGAGGTGGACACAGAGGCAATGATTCATCCTTGTGCAGGCTCTCAGCGATAAGAAGGTGTGCCAAGTGAATGGAAAACATTTAGGTTTTTTTCAGTATCTAAATGTATTTCTAGTACTATGGTAATGATAGGATTGGTACCATTCCGATTTCCCCATCCATTACACTGATATTAAAACTTCATTAATTTACAAAAACTCTGTAGCAAATTGTATTTTTTTATTGTTTTGTTTAAATGCAGGTAGGAAAAAGGCTTGGTTAGATAAGGCCCTGTGGTATTTAAATTTCTCCAGCCGTACTGATTGTTCCTATGTGTGTATTTTACAGGGTGCGATGTCTGTGGACTCTATTACAGATCTTGACGACAATCAGTCACGACTGTTAGAGGCTCTCCAGCTCTCCTTGCCTGCAGAAGCCCAGAGCAAGAAAGAAAAGGCAAGGGACAAGAAACTAAGCCTGAACCCTATTTACAGGCAGGTTCCCCGGCTTGTAGATAGTTGCTGCCAGCATTTGGAAAAGCATGGTAAGAGTATTTCGTTTTCCCAGGAGCGGCAGATATATTTTTACTATAATATAAATAAAAAAATTATTTTGAGAAACAGGCGTGTGCTTTCACTTGCAAGGATGTCTGTGAAAGTCAGACACTTTCCCACAAATAATTACTTAGATGATATCTTCCCAAACTAAGGATCTGTGCTGCAAGCTTGCAAACTGGCCCACGCAGAATGGGGGAAGACACATTTCTTAGAGGTCATTTATCTCGTACTGGAGTGCTCAGCTCTGGAGGAAGAGCGCTTCACACCCCACAGGTTTACCCGTACCCTGAGAATGAAAGTCTGAAATGTGCCGTTCAGCCTGGAGCTGTTCTTCGCCACCAGTGGATCATAAGGTGTAAGAGCTACTTTAACTGTTTATACTACAGTGCAAGACTTAATTAGAAACGACATTTGAATACAGAGGCTCAGAGAAAGAAAAAAATTCCCGTGCTAAATTATATTAAGCTGAAAGAAGCTTTCCCCCTGTTCACTACAAGATTTGCAGGTTGGCTACTCGTTTTTTTTTTCCTGGCTTGAGTTCTCCTGACCAGCCTCAGGCTCAGGCCTGCTCTCTCTGAAGGGAATTATAAACTCCTGCCAATATTCTTCTCATGTCTTCCTGATCATCCAAACACAAACCTCCCACCAGCTTTATGTAATGCAGAAACAATAGTTAATCAAGGTATCTGTTCAACATCTCTCCCAATGTATTTTAGTCTTGTAAAGACTTTTGATGAGAATTGAAATAACTTGACCCAGCAAGACCCAGTTATCTCAAGGCCAGATAATAAACAAGCCATTAAGTAATGGTGACTGCCACACCAAATGATGCATTTGATGCCTAATTTAACTAGAAAGAAATCATTTACTGACTCTGAATGAAAGGCATTTACAGATGAGGGACTGCAATTTAAACAACAATGCTAAGCTTTCACAATACATAATTGAAAACCGTGTTGCTTACAAGTATGTGGAGGAAAACTGTGAGCCATTGTTAGCCTTTTATACAGATAAGATACCATGGCTGACAAATAAGTATGAGGATGATTAAATTTGAGATCAATGACTTCTGTCCCTTTAAGCAAGAGCATCTGAGTTTAGAGAACGTAAAAGCGCCTGAGTCAGCCAAAAAAGCCATCCATCAGAGTATCCTTTGAATACTGTGGTTTTACATCACTTGAATATCTCTCCTAAATTTTTTAATCCACTTAACACACTGTCATAACAAAGATTCTTTTCTATGCAGCATTCTTTACTGAAATGTTTGGTTTTGCATTAAAGTTCCTTTTTAAAGAAAATTTAAAACTTTTTTTTGCGTGTTTTCTAAGAGTGCACCTCATTTTTCGAACAACACAGTAATCTGAGAAAATTTGGGACAAATGTTGATGTTCTTCAATGTTCATTTTAGTCAGCCATTCACAAAACAGTCGTAAAAGAAGTTTAAATATTGCAGAAGATGGACACTATTTTGCCTTTTGGCTTTAGGGACTATAGAGGACTTTTTGGTCTAGCAACAATCTTGTAGCAACATCATTCCAGGCTCTGTGATAGACCAAGTTTCTAATTTTGAAAATACGTGTGCATAAGTCCTTTAAGCATTTACTTCAGTGGCAAATCACCTAAGAGTTTCTCAGGAATGCTTTAAAAGATCATTTTGAACATAATATGACAGAAAACGGTTATGTGATTAGCCATAAAAGCCCCTGGCCTTGTTCACCTTCCCTGTTCATGTCCCAGAGTCACAAAGGCTTGGCTTCCTGCATACCTACAGTGTAAAACAAACACTGTACGTTTGTGCGAGAACTGGCAACCAGCTTCCCAGTTTTGCCCAATACAAATATCTCTGTCTCAGATGATTCCTTGCCAGTGTTTCTGGGTTCACTAAATGTTACTACATCAATGTAGTTTTCCCTTAAACGAAGATAGAAGAATATTTGAAGAGAGCTGTCATATTGAGACTAAAAACTAAAAGGCAGAATCCTAGCTGAATTTATCTGTTGAAAATCTGCAGCTCCAAACACCACTGCGAAGCTGCACATCTCTAGTAGCAAGCGTCACCTCATGGATGTCAAAAGGCATTTGTTTTGCAAGGTTATTTTATATGACCTGTATGTTAGCAGAGAAAATGTTGCAGACTAGCCATTGTTAGACCATAAACTTTTCAAAGCTTAAAGGCAGATAATTCCATCCTTTTTGCAAAAAAATGTCTAACTCTGTGAAATAATATTGTGTACACAACTGCCTAAGTCTCTTAAGATTTCCACTCACATTCCCATTGCTAACGACCACAATTACCTCTAAGGTGACAT
This sequence comes from Apaloderma vittatum, assembly GCF_000703405.1. NCBI lineage: Eukaryota > Metazoa > Chordata > Aves > Trogoniformes > Trogonidae > Apaloderma > Apaloderma vittatum. Next base: position 57,656 of record NW_009710988.1, on the reverse strand, counting down.
TTACTCTCAAATTTTTCAGTTTCTGTTACTTGGCAAAGTATGTCCTTTCAACAACCGTGTTGTTATTTGTTTGATATTCTGATAGTATCTACATGGCTGGAAGAAGGTTTGAACTGATTTCTTATGGAATAGCAGGCAACACCTTTCTCCAAATGGCTTTAAGCCTAAATGACACAAGAGGCTTATCTTCGGCACTTTGCCTGAAGTAGTACAGTAGTATTTCTTTATGCTTTCTCTCTATATGGTAGTTGCTTCTACCCTATAAACTGCACACAACTCCCAGGTAGAATTTTTCCCTCTTAATCTGCCCTCTTAATGCTGATGTCCTTTTGAAGGAAACTCAGTTTGTCTTAACAGGCACTATAGAGCCAGAGGGTAACCCCAAACACTAACTGCTTCCTATATCCAAAGACACAGCTCAATGCCCAAGTATTCGATTATTTCTTTGCCTGCTTCCTTTGATGTCGGTCCTGGGAGTGCCACTTCCCAATGCTGACCAGTGCCTCCCTCTCTTCATACCTCTGTTTCTCATGGAGTAGCAGTGACACTACCAAAATAGCATCACAAGAAATATCATGGAGATGTCATTTTTCAGGTTAGGTGATGTGAGGTCCTTAAAAATTAGAGTGGATGGCTTCTTAATCCAAGACAACTGAGTCTTGCCTCAGTGTGGTAAGTACAAGTTGGTAAAGAAATACATTATGGGTTTATTTATTCTTTTCAGCACACATTTAGCCCAGATTGCTTTGGTTCAATGCAGTTTTCAGCAGAAAATTAAACAATAAAACAGTTGTCTGATGTGCTATACTTGCAGGTCTCCAGACAGTAGGAATATTCAGAGTTGGAAGCTCAAAAAAGAGAGTTAGACAGGTGAGTAGATATGGATAGAGTTCTCATCAGCTATGATACAAAGAAACCTGATTCCTGTTAAGTGATTTCCTCCCTGTCTGTCACCTGGTGAAATTCAGGCTTTTTTTTTTTTTTGTCATAGTTCATAACAGACCATTTCCAGTCATCATTTACATCTGGTAAAATCCATGTCAGGTTCTCAACAGTTAGCAACCTCTGTATGTTTTGCTCTGCAGAAGTAGCGCAGGCTTGGAGATTCAAATAGGCTGCAGTGATGAAATTTTCCAAAGGTTACACTGAAGAGAAAAAAAAATCTTGGCTGCTAGTTTCATTTCAGAAACAGCTGAAGCTCCCAAAGTAAACCCAAACTGTAAATCTTTTTTTGAAAACTCACAGTATGAGAAAATATGCAATTACAGAACAATCTCTTTGACCCTCAAATTGCTGCTTCCAGGTTTCACCTTTCTTTTACCCTTGTTAAACTTGGAAGTCAAAGCAGACCCATCCAACTCTAGTCTCGGCCAATTGTTGAAAAAGCAAAGATAGTGTACAATTAGGTTCCAGAGACAAAGTCAGAAGTCAGTGGACTCATCATTATTCCCAGAAGCTGGGAATGCACGTTGAACTTGACCAGTACAGAATAGCACTTGATAGTTGCACGATATTTAGGGAAGGGATAAAAATTTACAGGAAAATACCTCTGCCAGGAAGCGTAAGACCAAAAAGATCAAGTAGAAAAAATGTGAAAGAAAGCTTGACTGCATCTGATCCCAGAAATAATAGTTCTTTGTTGCAGAAACTATACAGTGTGATGTTTGGCACTCTGACATTTGAATAGCTACACCACTTTGATTCTGGCTGGTAGGGCAGTATAGCCTACTAATTTGTAGCTTATTCTCTAGCAGTTTCTATTGCTGGGTGGCTGGTATAACACAAAGTTAAAACATTAATGATCTGCAGAGGCAGTTGTCAGATCAGCACTGAACCAGATAAGTATTGAAAATTAAGTTGCCTGTCATTTCCACTACAAGCTTCAATGTCAAAGCATATGTAATCATTCGGGGGTGAGTACAACTGCATCATACCTCTGGGAAAAAAGCAAAGGGCTTAGACCATTTACTTGTAAAAACTAAACCTTACTTCTGACATCAGTGACCTTCACCAGTTTTTCTTTTACTGTGTTTTGAAAAGCTGAGGAAATCAAGATATTTGGATGTTTACGTATTCTATTACATTGCCTAATTTACTGAAGTAGGTGAACTAATATATTTCATTAAACAACATGGAAGCATCAGCCTGGCTGTTGCAGTTACAATAATAAATGCTGTCAACACGAACACATGGGAAAGTCTGGATTCAATTAAAATTCCACTCATTTTCTGAACCATGGAAAGCCAAACCCAGTACTTAGATTTTGGTGTGCTTTTGCAGCTGTTCATTAGTTTTTCCTGTGTAGAAAGTAAGTAGGCATGGTTTTGTTTCCCTTCCTCCTGCAGTTAGAAAATGTCCCACTTTAATTGCAGTTTGTTGCAATAAATACATAAGTAAATGCACATGTCTGTGGGGGTTTTGGTTGGTGAGCAGAAAGATAAAATCTAGAACAAGTGCATCTTGCGTCTACAAACCACCCCCTTCAGCCCCATGGAGAAAGACCCTGGAGTCCAAGTGGACAGTGAGTTGTCCATGGGACACCAGTGTGCCCCTGTGACCAAGAGGGCCAAGGGGATCCTGGGGTGCATTAAGAAAAGTGTGTCCAGCAGGTCTAGGGAGGTTCTCCTCCCCCTCTACTCCGCCCTGGTGAGACCACACCTGGAACACTGTGTCCAGTTTTGGGCTCACCAATTTGAGAGAGACAGGGACCTACTGGAGAGAGTCCAACGGAGAGCTACGAGGATGATGAAGGAACTTGAACATCTCTCCTGTGAAGAGAGACTGAGAGAACTAGGGCTGTTTAGCGTTGAAAGGAGACAACTGAGAGAGGATCTTATTAATGTATAAAAATATCTGAGAGGTGGGTGTCAAGGGGAAGGAGACAATCTCTTTTCAGTGGTGCCCAGCAATAGAACAAGAAATAATGGGTTTAAGTGAGAACATAGGAAGTTCCACCTCAACACGAGGAGAAACTTCTTTACTGTGAGGGTGACAGAGCCCTGGCACAGGCTGCCCAGAGAGGTTGTGGAGTCTCCTTCTCTGGAGACTTTCAAAACCCACGTGGACACGTTCCTGTGTGGCTGCCCTAGGGGATCCTGCTCTGGCAGGGGGGTTGGACAAGATGATCTCTAGAGGTCTCTTCCAACCCCAAACATTCTATGATTCTGTGATTTTATGTAGGACAAAGATTCCTGAGCTTGTGTTGACTCAGGGTGGTAGGTCTGATACATTGGGATGCCAGGTACCCACTTTTGCCCCAAAACTGGGTGCTTGAGCAGAGCATTGTTGCCGCGCATGGGGTGGGTAGCCCTGTGTGCTAGGCCAGACCTTGAAGTTGAAGAGTGACATGGCTGGAGCTCTGTTCTCCCATGCCCTCCCCCAGCACGAGTGTCTTCAGCTCTCACATCTTAAGCTCCAGTGGATGTTGGTGGTTCACCAAGTGTGTTTTCCAAAAGTCTGGAAGTATTCCCTGTGAAGGAAGTCTGAGACATGTAAAGTTTAAACTTAAAAATATACAGGTTTTAACAGCCATGATACCTGGGCTTGAAATATGGCCATGTGTCACCAGTGACTGTCTGATACTGCGCTAATTAGGGCATCTCTGTAGGCCTTACAGGATATCAAATCAGGAGTGATATATTCAACACTGTAACAGCAATTTATGGTTTAGACAGCTATTTGGGGTGTCTGAATTCCTGGTGCAGTGCTAATCTATTTCCTCAGCTACTTTTGGGTAATAAATGCAGAAGCAATCTTAAAATAATCATAGAATCATTAAGGTTGGAAAAGACCTCTATGAGGTCCAACCACCAACCCAACACTTCCATGACCACTAAACCATGTCATGAAGTGCCACATATACATGTTTTTTGAACACCTACAGGGCTGATGACTTCACCACTTACATGGGCATCTTGTTCCAATACTTCACCACGTTTTCATTAAGAAATTTTTCCTAAATATCTAATCTAGACCTCGCCTGGCACCACTTGAGCCCATTTCCTCTCGTCCTGTCACTAGTAACGTGGGAGAAGAGACCAATCCCACCTCACTGCAACCTCCTTTCAGGTAGTTGTAGAGAGCAATAAAGTCTCCCCTGAGCCTCATCTTCTCCAGACTAAATCCCAGTTCCCTCAGCCGTTTCTCATAAGATGTGCTCTTCAGACCCCTCACCAGCTTTGTTGCCCTTCTTTGGACATGCTCCAGCACTTCAGTGTCTTTCTTATACTGTGGTGCCCCAAACTGAACACAGTGCTCCAAGTACAGGCTCACCAGTGCCTAGTGCAGTGGCATGATTACTTCCCTATTCCCAGTGGGGGAAGTATTTTTGATACAGGCCAAGATGGAGATGATAACTTAGGGTGCTCCAGAAATCAGTGATGCTCATAAAAGTATTTTTGATACAGGCCAAGATGGAGATAACTTAGGGTGCTCCAGAAATCAGTGACGCTCATAATGGTATTAGCTTACTGTTTGGTAACTCCCTATTGATAACCACATAGTGAATATAACTAGATTAGGAAGACAGAACAAGATGTGTGTGGACAAATACCATGAAGTCTTAGTGGACCTGGCTGCTTATTGCTTATGCCTAAATATAGTCTTAAATCACAAGAAAAATACGAGTTTGGTGAATATTAACACTGTCTTATTCTTATTGTTTTTGTCAAAAAATAGAAGTGTTATGAAGTGCAATTTTAGTCTTTCTGGTCCTAAAATCTAGGGATAATGCAGTAATGTGGTATAAGAAAGCCTTTCTTGCAGTTTTCTTTATTCTCCTTGGTGTCTGCCCTTGCTATTAATCTTACATTTCTGAAAATATTTTATTTACTTGGGTACATTTTTTCGTAATAGACTGTAATATATATTAACAGGAAATAAATAATTGTATTTTGTTACCAGTCTAGTACAAACTTTAAGTTATATATCATGGAATAAACAAAAACTAGTAATTTCCAATCTGGAAAGTGAAAATGAGTAAATCTACATCCTAAAAGGCTTTCTGTGTTGGGTTGTACTAATTGGGACAATAAGTGACTTGTTTTGTGTGATGATCTTTTTTTCAGTTACGCGAAGAGTTTGACCGGGGCATAGATGTTGTACTAGATGAAGAGCACAGCATTCATGATGTTGCTGCTTTGTTAAAGGAATTTCTGCGTGACATGCCTGACCCCCTTCTCACCAGAGAACTTTATACACCTTTCATCAACACTCTCTGTGAGCTCTACAGCATCTTGATTTACCAATTTTCAAAAGCTTACCTGTCTGAATTCTTCAGTCTCTACTAACTGTATTCTTTTGTTCCTATGTTTTAGTACTCTAGCCTTGATTTGCTCCAGATATTTGTATAGTATAAATTTGCTGAGGTCTCTTCTTGGTTTTCATATTGTGTAAGTATAGCTAGCCCAGAAAACTAGAGCAACAAAGATTTCACTTATTATACCTATTTTTACATTTGTATGTAGGATGTGATTCATGTTATCTGTTAAATCCTTTTTTTTTTCAGCAGTAGCATATGACAGACTCTCATTTGAATCCTGGTATATTAGCACCATTGATGCTTTTAACTTCTAGAGCTGTTTACTGACCAAAATTCCAGACTGCCTTCAAAAAACTAGCTTCAGAAGTTCCAGTTTCTTCATAGTTAATGGGCCTCAAAGCCATCATATTAAGGAATCCCAAATGTGTTGCCTAAGACCTGAGTGCAGACTCACACATACGGGAAAAAAGTAAAATTGAACCCTTAAGCTTAAGCAGTTGCCCGATATCCTGATATGTGTTCTTTGGACTCTTTCTAGCCCTCGTGTCTGAGATCCTGCTTCTTTCCCACCTTTGTCACTGGCTACCACTGCATTTTAAATGGTTAAAGTGATAGTAGTTTTAGAATGTCCTTTATATGTCTGGTTGTTTTTCTGTTCTCTCAGTAACTCTGCAAGATGCAAAATTGTAAGAAAACCTATTTAAAATGGCTAAAGCATAAACTTGTCTGGAATGCTTCCCAATGGTGCCCTATATATACCAAAAACTGTACCTAAATGAATGAAATAGAAAAGGAAACAGGACTTCTGTGTCCAGTGACAGTGGTGCAGTGTGCAACATGGATTTGGCTCTCTTATAGGCTGAGAAAAGATCCTATGAACCTGTGAGCAAAAAGTTGACCAACCAAGGCAAAAATCCTATAACAGTATTTGTTATGCTTTTTATATTTCCTTGGAGTTTTCTCTTTTTCTTCTGACACTGTAAGTAAAATGATACTTAAACAAAGCTATGTTACACCTTTCTTTGGGCTAGGAACAGTATATTCTGGTTTTAGGTTAGTTGGAGTGATTTTCTTAGAATGTACTTTTTTCCCTCTTAGTATTAGAGCCAGATGAGCAGCTAAGCACCTTACAGCTTCTCATTTATCTTCTACCTCCCTGTAACTGCGATACCCTACACCGGCTGTTGCAGTTCCTTTCCACCGTGGCTGGCCATGCAGAAGACACCACAGACAAAGATGGCCAGGAGGTAAGTCCTGGTCACGTATGTCCTTTGACTTTGCTTAATTCATGATCTGAAAGAAGATCTTTAAAGCTGTGAAAGAAACACAGTGGTGACATACCCCTGAAAGACAGGAAAGATTTCATATTCACCCCTGAAAGCTGGGAAAGATTTCATATTCTTGCCTGCACATTTGCCGTTCAGTTGTTTACTGTTGTTCTTCAGGCTGTGAAAGTCTAATTTTTATATGATTTAATCAGTTAAGCACCTACCACTTCCTTTGGAAGACTGACGGCGTAATCAACCTTGTTGTTAAGAATATCTGTTGTTATCCATCCTTCTTCTTTTCCCCCTCCACCCCGTTTTATCCTATTATATTCTATGAAAAAATACACAGAAAACTGTCAGGCATTCAAGAGTATGCTTTTTCATTCTCTGTTGTTGCTTTCTTATATGGCCTTTGGACACAGCAGTTCACTTCTTGGTTCTCTTAGCTTCCTTGTGTACACTGGGTAGTGAGGATTAAAAAATAAAGGACAGGAGCTCCAGCTGTGTCCTTGCAACTGGCAGTCCTAGTCGCTAGTTGGAGTCAGGGTCCCTCTCTGCCTGTTTTCCTTCTGGCCTCCTTACTGTTGCATGCTGGACCAAATTCAGTGGAGAGGCTGGAGTGTACCCAGCCCACAGAGACTGCTCTGCGGAAGGTGGCAGCTCTGTTAACTTTGAAGGAGATGGATACCGTCTGCCACTGCTTGACAAATTTGTACCAGTTTATCTGTGGGAAGGATATCTCTGTCCTCTGAACTGCGGTAGAGACAACTTCTGAGACTCTTCTGAAACTCCTAGAGAATTTTATCTTCCAGATGGAAAACCCAGCTGACTTATGTCAAATTTTAACACTTTTTGCAGTCATCCGGTTTTGACAGTTGGCACTTTGAGACTGAGTTTTGCCGAATTTTGTGCCTCAGGTCCTAACTTACAGTGTGCTGTATATGACTTCGAGGCCTATTTAATTTTATAAATCCACTTTAAATGCTATTATTTTTGTCCTCAGCAAGGAACTGATAAAAAACTACACCACTGTGATGGAAAACACAGCCTGTAACAATTCTACTGTGCTTAAAAACATGTATAACCCAGATAAGGTCATGGTCCCCTTGGTCCTGCAAAGAGTTCTCTGTTGGTTCAGGAATGTTACCAAGAGGATCCTGTTGCAGGGCTCGAGGATGCTGATTAAGAGAGTTGGTTTGGCCCAACGGTTGTGTTAAAGGCATTTTCATTCCCCTTAACAGCACACCAGCTCTGCTACAGGTATTTTGGCAAGGCAAATTTATGTAAGCCATCTTGGCAATATTGTAAGCTTCAGGAATATTACATGCAATTGAATACCTTTTATAGATAATACAGCATTCTGCTCACAATTATTTAAGCTATTCATGACTAATCAAGTGAATACAAGCATACAGGGCAGGAGAAGGTATTTTATCAGACTGTTTGCTATCACTGGATGGAAAACAGCCAAGCTTTGGCACACAGGCCCTCTTCACAGTTTCTTTCAAAAGCCCTTCTCTCACGAAGATGGATGACTGGCTTCATTAAAATTGCCCCTTCAGTTAATTTCAGTGGATGTGTTTACAAGGTGTTTCAAGGGATGCCCTGAGGCTGCTGTTAAGAGAAGACTCCCGGTTTGTACAAACAGCCTGCACATGCAGATCCAGGCAGAGCCAGAGGCTGCCCCTGGCACACACGAGGCATGGCTGTCCATGCCTGTGCATCCTTGGTGGCTCAGTGCTCTGACAGTTTTTCAAAAGCAGGTCACCCGAAAAACAGCTGGGTGCACAGGGGTGCGCAAACAAGGGAGTGTGCTGTACTCACAGTCATGCTGGGATGAGTCTCTAAAGAAAAATCCGATGTGCTTTTTACCGACTGCCCATGCACCTCCTTAGTGCAGATGCATTTCCGAGATTACACAGTGGTCCCACAGATAAAAGGAGAAGCTCTTTTTGCTATTGTTTCTGTGCTGTCTAGTTGAGCTCTATAAAAAATAAACCAGGTGTAGTCAGTGCACAATTTTAAGTTTGACTACAGTCTTCAAGGAATGAGCAACTGCCAAAAAAATAATTAAGAAAATTAAATACTACTTTGAAAAGATTTGTTTCATAACACTGATTTATTGAAATGCTGTTTTTACTGACTCTTTTTGGTGCATCTTGTTGTCCTTTAAAAAATTAACTAGTTAAATGTAACTGCAAGGAGTGAAAAGTAGCTCTCATAGTATTTTTTCATTCTTTATAAAAAGCCAGCAAGAAATAGTGGGTCAACAGCTGAAATTCACTTACAGTCTTACATAGGCAAACTGCTGACATCTTCTTCTGTGTTCTCAGAATAGCAACCAAGTGGAGACATAAAGAGGAAGCACATGACCTCTGTTTTTTGCTCTGTTAAAAGCATAGAAGGGGAGAAAACCAGTCTTATCACAAATATGACAATGGAAATTTTGTTTTAATAACCTATATGATATATTTTTTCAGATAATTTCTGTCTAGCATGTATTCCTAGCCTTCTCTTTCCTCAAAAATCAGGTTACTACTGCTTCTTTGAGCACAGTTGCAAAAGTAGGAAAAAAGTAAAAAAAAACCAAAGCAACACAAGCCAAACCAAAAAAAAAATACACCTGAGAAGTAAATATTTGGCATGTTCTAGGAAACAAGCAACAAGAGAGGAAAATATTAATAAAAATAATGAGCAAACTCCTTAATTATTTAAGCTGTTGAAATGTGGAACAGGCTTTTTTTCCTCACTGCATCTGTTTCAAATCATGAGTGCTACTTGAGAATGCTAACAGTTTTTGGTATTTAGTCCTAAGAGGCAGTAATAGGCTGAAATGGTGAAGTAGGAGGGAGATTTCCCCGAGTTCAGAAGTATGCTGCTGCCAAGCTTCCAGGGGGTTAAGGGCAGGCAGCACTTCCACTTTCTACTCCTCCAATCCATTTGAAAATATATCCAGAAAGTCCTCAGTGTTGTTGCAGAGGTGTCCTAACAAGGTTTTCAACATTTCTAAAGAATTTTTTTATTTGAATAGCACTCAGTTTTGGTTATGATGAATGAAGCACCTGCCAAATCAGGAGAGAGTGTGTCTGTGGATGTGGGTTTCTGTATAGATGTGTGTGTATACGTATCTGTATGTACACATACATATGTATATACTTACATACACATTATAGTCTTGGAGACCTCACCTGATTCATATTCTTTTTTCTAGATTACTGGGAACAAAATGACATCACTTAACCTGGCTACCATCTTTGGCCCTAATTTGTTGCACAAGCAGAAATCTACAGACAAAGAGTTCTCAGTTCAGAGCTCAGCTCGAGCTGAAGAGAGTACTGCTATCATCGCTGTCGTACAAAAGATGATTGAAAACTATGAAGCCCTTTTCATGGTAGGTGGATGCTTCTTTTTGTTACTCCTGTGCATTTTAAAGTTAAGTGAGGAAATACCTGACTGGCATTCAAGTAGACTAAGATGTAATAAACTGTGGAAGCTACATTAAATTAGGGTCAGTTATAGGTAGAAGAAGCAGTCTTCTATCAAGGAAAATGCTTTGTGGTAAGCAACAGTATTAAAAATGTTTGCTTATATCTTCTCTGGAATGGTTGTAGACATAAAAATACCTTCCTTAGAAGATACCTCTCTGTGGAAATGATGGGGTTGGCTATTCAGTTGTATACCAAACAACACACCAACATTGCTTGTTAGTTTTGAAGAGAGAACTGAAAATGACCTTTCATCTCTCAGTTTTGGAAGACAGGGAACTAATTTTTCTGCAGGGGTTAAGAGGTCCTTGGTTAATTTAAGGAACAGCCTCTCTACTAAAGACTTTCTTATTGGTTGAATAGGGAGGAAGGACAAAGGTTTTCTCATTTGTCAGTTAGATAAGAGGATTAAAGCATAAATCTGTGTAGTTCCTGATTTCCTTTCTGTTCTCTTGCTGAAGCAAGGAAGTTCTTCATAAATGGGATGATGGCCTTGGACTTGGACATGCTGTGTACTTAAGATGCTGCTTAGTTAAACCGCATTTCTCATGCCTAACAGTTTCCTGGACAGTTCATTCTGTGGCTTTGCCTTTGCCTCTTTTCGTCTACAAAATTATCAGTCTTCTCAGTTGTGCCTGAGAGAGATCTGCTGTGGGGTAGCAGAGGCCAGTCAGACCTAGTGGCGTGCACCATCCTGTCTTGGTTGTAGTAGGCATACATGTCTTAACAAAACCAGTGGTCTTAAAATGGTGAAAATGCCTTCAGTTGTTGTGTCTTGAAGCAAAGCAGCACTTCATGTTATAGTGAGGAGGTCAAAGCAAGAGGAACAACACTCTGGAAACCTCCTTCAGTGCTCCAGCAAAGCTGGGTGCTGGATACCTTGATGGGAGAGGATGGACAAGCCTGGGCTGTGGGCACGTGGGACTAATGGCCACATAGTACTGTAAGGGGAAGGTGTCTACTGGATTTCGACAGAGAGGAGCTTGAGAAAGCAGTCACAAGCCCTACCTATCAGTCTTTGCCTCAGATGAACTTTTTTGTGGTTTTCTCATCTTTTCCATCACACTGTATTGCCTTTCATTACATCCTTTGCTTTATTTTTGTTCTTGTTCCAGTGAAACACTTGGTAATTTTTTTTTTCCTCGTAATGTTTTTCACAGGTTGGGGAAACTTTAGGTGCAATTTTTCCTTCCACAGCAGGAAAATAAAATGACAGAACTGCACTTTTGTGCAAAGGTCTACTGGCCCACAGTATGGATAGCACTAGCAGACTTAAATTAATACTTGAATAAGACTACATGCAACACTTGAAGTTTTCTTATTGTTGTTTCTCTTTAAGAACATTTTATGGCACAACCACATCTCAGTACATAATACTTAGGCGCACATTCCAACTTTCAGTGTGGAAAGGGTGGAGCTTACGGTTAGACTAACCTACATAAGGTATCTTTCAATTGTGACGGATTTATTCCTTTATCTCTTCAGTGCTTGCATTTTCATCTGAAGGTTAAACAAACTGTGGGGAAAAAAAGGCTCTCTCTTTTTTTTTTTTTTCCACCAGAGCAGCTTAGCAGACTGTGGAGGGAGATTAGAATTAGATTTCAAAATGAGAGGCTAGCTGCATGTGAGAGAAAGATAAACCTATCTCAGATGCGATCCTGAAAGCTGAAATGCATTGATGTGAAATTTATAGAAAAGTCTAACAGCTGAGCATCTCTGGGTACTTTCACTCTTCACATTGCTCTAGTTTAACCAACAATACGACACTTCTGCCTGTTTTCTAGAGTAATGGCTAGACTCACACATGATACTTGATCTGTAGGATTGTGTCAGATTGCTCAGTTAGTGTTTTATGAAGCTTCTACGAGCGTTTACTTTTGTATTTTTCATATTTTCTTCAGCAGCATGGAGAGAGTTTGTATTCTGAAGATCATCAGCCCAGTGCATCATTTGGTGATAGATGCATTGAAAGGAAAAAACTCATACATATAATTGTAATAAAACTCTGATCGTTTTAAATCAGGCAGCAGCAATTCGTTTTTCCAAACGAGTGGGGCCAAACCAGAACGGCTGATTATACTTGACATTTATGCTATTTAATAAAAACATCTGGAGCATTTAGCTACAGCTATAACCTAGTGTTTTGCTGCTAAGGTGTTTTTGTGTTTGTTGTTTTGTTTCTGTTACTTCTGCATATAGGGAAGTTCTAAAACTCTTCTTGGCTTCAGCATTGAAATAGGAACAACATTTGTGAAATAAAACCTAGGAAATGGGGATGTGTTATTGCACCCAGACCACAATGTCAGAGTGATTCTGATGTGTTGGTGGACCAGGAAGGTTTTGTTTGTCAGAACAACCCTGGATCCTGGGGACTGTTTTTATTAAGCAATTACCATCGACATCAGTAATATGCAGACTTCTGGATTTCGTATAGAAGATGGATTCTGGCCTAGCTTCATTGATGTTAAAGCCATTCATATTCCTTTCTTATCTGTTTGAATGAGTCTTAGGGATGTATTAAAATGTTTTACGGGAATGTACAAAAGATTCTTCTTTACCAGCCTCTGAGCTATGCCCAGCAATTGAATGTTGGGAAGCACAACTCAGCTGCGCTTTGTCTCATTGGCTTGGACTTGGCCTGGAGGATGGAGAAGAGAAGCTTGGTTGTGCGTTTTCAAGTTCTCACCCATGTACTCAGCCCCAACTGACAGTTAAACAACTGATTCAGTGACAGTTATTTCAGCTCTATATCATCTTCCTGAGATACCAGTGTGGTAGGTGTCTGTAAGTTAATAGTTACATGCATACCATTTCTATTCTTGCAAGTTAGTTAATTAAACTGAAGTAAGTTGCCACACAGGAGAAGTCTCAAACCCAGTAGATTATTAGCAAGGAGACCATCAATACCAATCCATTTGAAGGATCATAAATTAATATGCACTCATTCACTGAGGTAAAAGTCCTATAATTCAATAGAACTGTTAATTTTTGATTTTGCAGATGCTTTCAGTTGTAAATGAACTTCCTATTGGAACTTTTTCTGAATCATTTTTATTTTTATAATTTTTAAAAATGGAAACCAAATGTTTGTTTTTCTGACAAAGTCATCTCAGTAGATTCTTGTGAGTTTATCAACTTGATATAAAGCTGAATAGTAAGTTACATGCAGAAAGGCATGGATTCTGCTTTACCCTCAAACTTTATCTGCAGTTTATTTTGCTGTATATGAAAGCTGTCTAAACAGAGAAGTAGAGCACACCAGGTTTCCCAAAATGTGTTTCTATAAAGAGAAGATAATTTATTTTAAGACTGGTATATCAATCACCATCAGTAAGATATTTTTCCAGCTTAGAGGCTAAATATAATTTTTTAAAAAGGAATATGTGATCACACAAGTTTTTCATAGGGATTTTGGATCAATTTGAAATAAATGATGCATATCTTCATTTTTTTTGCAAATTGTTTTCTTTTTTAAAGAAACATGCCTTTTCTGTAACTTGATTCCCTGAATACCTCCCAGACTGAGATATTCCCCTAAGGAATCTATTAGTAATTTTATTCTTATTTCCCAGGAAATGTCAGGGAGAACAAATGGCCCATGCATTGCAACCTGAAGGTCAAGAGATTCAGGCTCTGACAAATTGAGTCCAGAAGCATACTGCACAGTTGATGACCCCTTGCTGAGATTGTCTTGCCTCCAGCTCCATCCGTCATGGGTGAACCTGGGCTGTTAGTTCAAGTTTCTCAGACAGTTTCATCTGCTACAGTGCGGTTGAGTTGAATGTTCCACTGTGATGTGGACAAACTCACTTAAGGATGGATAAGACTCATGTAGAATGCACTTGGAAGCACAGAGTTCACTTGGGCAGTTTTTGGATTTCCACTCCTGCTACGTGCCCAGAAGATGTTGCTATATCCTGCAGCAGCTGAAGCTATCAAATGTTTTGAATGTTCATCTCCATGTAAAATGTACTAGAGAGAGTTAGCCAGCCAGAAACCCAAACTCCAAAGAAGATGACACAAATTATAGTTGAGTCTGTTGCTACCACCCAAAGAGCGGAGTGGCTGGGGATCTAACAGGACTCACTTGTAAACCTGAGTTATGGACAACAGAACTCTGTAATTACTCAGGTTCTGACAGAGCAGAAGCAGGAATTTAAAGGCTTCTACATCTCAAGATTTGGCCATAAGGATACCTTAATATTAAATGTTTGTAAGGCTTCATTTAGAAAAATGTTGACCTTTGGCAGCTCTCACTGAAATGAAGCGATTGAAGAATTTCATTGACGGAATAGTTGCCATGAAATTCCCTATGAGAAAGTGATAAGTTAAGTGCCGCAGAACACGTGAGGAAACAGTCTTCCTCCCGTGTAATTACATTTCACATTGTTAAAAAAGAAGTAGAGTCACTCGGAATGGAAATTTTTAAATGTCCCCCAGTCTTTGAATGGGGATGTAAGGTGAGGACCTTAAACTCGAGCTTTTGAGATTGCAATATATGAGTAATCCCACTGTTATTATCAGATATAATACCCAACTGGATACCTATAGACTGTTGAACAGTAATCAGCATTTGGTATTGTACAAAGTGATCTTCAGTCCTGCTTCACCTATTGTTACGTGAAATTTCTCTTTTAAGTGGAAGCTTCTGAGTATTTATTTTATATGCTTTCTGTAAATGTGCTTGGTCTTTCAGATTAGGCATAGCACCAAAATTAATTTGTGAAATTAATTATGTGAAATTAATGTGTGAAACAACATGAATCTCTACTTTTTGTTTTCTTCATAGGTTTCCCCTGACCTACAGAATGAAGTGCTTATTAGCCTATTAGAGACTGACCCAGATGTTGTGGACTATTTGCTGAGGAGGAAAGCTTCCCAGTCATCGTGAGTAATCTGTTTTTTTCATCATCCCCGTTTCTGCTGGGAATTTCTGTCTCCCGCTGGAAGTGTTCAAAAGGTTCTAGTTTTCCACATCTCTTCTGCACTATCTACAGTGGAGTAGAAGTATCCTCCCCATTACACAGACTCTGCCAAAGAAGTTATGACACTTGTACAGTGTTTTCTAAAGACAAATCTTGTTTCTCGATTCAGAGGAAAGATTGCGTTCCGCTGCAGAGAACTGAGTGACATGTACATAAAAATATTCAGTGCACTATTATCTGACAGGATGTATTCTAGGGACTGCTGGTTCGTGTCCTGGGTTTGTGGTAGTCTTCAGTAACAGGAGGCGTGTATTACACGATCTTTGAAACACACCCTAGAGTGCCTTCACACAATCACAGCTAGCCGTTTTACCAGTTTGTTGTTTTTTTCCTATTGTGTACACATAGGACGCTGTAACCAAGTCAACTGCCATAACAGCAGGTTTATGGCAACTCTTTGGATATTATTTATTTGTATGCTGTATGAAAGATCTGAAGAGAAAAAAAAAATCACACCAGTCACTATTGCAGTTAGATGCATAACATATACCAACTTTGTGTAAGGTGTATATATGCCTACACCTGTGTGCCTTAATCCTATGATGTACATTCGGATTTACAGGATTCCTGACTTTCTCATGGGACACAGTCATTGCCTTTGTTCTAGTGGATCCCAGTAAGTCAGACCCCAAAATCACAAAATTTAACAGGCTTGCTTTACGTAGTTTATAAGAGGTTTCCTAGAGTGTAAACTCTCTGGGACAGATTGGGCTTTGTCTTCCCATGTGTATGGAAAGTGCCTAGTGCATTCAGAATGTAATTAAAATTGAATTTGTACAGTCAACTATGATTTTTTTCCTCTCACTCTGAACTTTGTGTAGTTGGAGGTAATATAATATTGTGCCTGGCTTTAAAGGAAGAGGTATAAATGAAATAGTATAATTAACACATGGAGGAAAAGGCTTTCTTTAATTACAGAAATCAAAACCAAAAAATATAGGAAGAATATATTGTGCTGAAAAGGATTTTATTAGTTTGTTGACTTAACCACATGAACACATAACATCCAGTAGCAAATTAACACAGATCATCTATTTTGTGGTAATTGTTTCTGGGTGTTTTCTTAGTCTACCACAGACATGAAATAATTTCAGTTAGTTTATGCCTGAATGACAAGTAACCAAGTGTACATTTAGATCACAATAAATTCAGGATAATTAGAGGTACGCTAGCTGTCTTTTACACTTGTTCACCAAAAGCCAAGACCACAATTAAGAAAGACGCTGCAAATCACATCATGTTGGTGAAGTCTGTGGAGACTTCTTTCTTTAAGCCCTCAGTTTGGAATGATTGTAATATTTCTAACCCAAGATAATAAAAACCTTCATGCTGGATTTCACCGTCTGTATAATATAAAGACATAACATTGTATCTCACATGTGGCTACAGATATATGGGTTGAGCATAAATTTGCCACCAATCATTGTGGATGTGACAAATTATTGTTAGAGCCTGTTTCCTTTAAGTCAATTGACCTTCCCTTGAGCTTCCTTACTTTTCAGCCAGCATGCACACGTACAGGAGAAAATGGATATTTCGTGCACAGCTGGTCACAGCTGACAAAAGGGATTTTGTAAAAAAGGTTACAAAACCAAATAGGAACATATGGCTTACTCTGGTACCAATTTATTTTCAGTAATGGGCAGATGAAGTATCACTGAGATAGGAAAAACTTACTATCTGTCATTTTTCTTCTACTCTGCTATCATGTAAGTGATTTATTCTTAATGTTAATGAGATATATTTTCACTGTGACTGCAACTTCTTGGCTAAGATATTCCAGGCAATTAGAGAGAATGTTGCTTAGTGTTATTGCTAGGAGTGTGATGCTCTTAAGAGATTAATCTATTTCAGAATGTAATCTCAATTTTTAGGCTACATATTTGTTGTTTATTTTTCCTATAAGAAATGTGAGGCAGCAGACAACAAGGAGATGTTTGGTAAAAATGATTTGATAAAAATGAGCCTCCAAAATATGTCGTTACTACTCTTGGAAATTTCATGGTCGTATATTCGGGATCCAAATTTGGTTCTGTGTAACAGAAAACTTTACATATTCTTGGGACAGTCTTCATCAGAAAAGCTAGTTGGCTGCATAATGTAGAGTATGGAATCACCTTCAAGACTTTAATGTCATGTTAAGATCCTGCTTCTGCAATTGTCCTCACATCTCTCTTTCTGATGTCACTACAAATCTTTTCTTGGTTCTGATCTAGCAGAGAGAACACACTCTCTTTTCCTCCGCAGAGGAGGACAAATCAGATGTTCCTCATCTTTCAGTTCTCTTAAGAGCTGAGCATCGTGAATGGTGTTTCAGGGAGTTTATGGAAGTCATTCATGGTAGAACACTAATTACCATTTTCAGCAATTATGAAATGTGCTTTCGTGGATGACTTCCCAACATTTTGTATGTTGGCTTTGTGACAATGGAATTTGGAGGTTCCGGCTGTAAGATGAAGCATCTTTAACACAAAAATAAAATGTGTTTCTTACGATTATTTATTGCTTACCATGTTTAATAGTCCTTTTAGAGTAAATGAGCTTCCAAGTTACAGAATTTTTGAGTGGTTTTGGGTGGTGATGATGGGTTTTAATCCATCCTTCATACAAAGATGAAGCCCTATATTAGGCCATGCAGTATGTATAAATAATTTTCAAAGCTGTAGAGGCTCCCTGAATCATTGAGTCCTCTTACCCTGTTACAGCAGCAACCGTAATCCAGCAATAATCTCTTTCATGAGTGGCACCTGTGTTCCTCAGATATGTGTGGAAATTGCTACTCCATGCTGCCAATCTGTCATACTTTGTGTGATTTGCTTATTGTAAGACATAATTGTTTTCCCACTCAGAAACTTTAAGATATAACAGAAGAGGATTTCTGCCAACAGCAGAAAGAGTTTTGCTGTTTTGATGACCTTAATGCTAGTAGAAAAGTATGAATATCCCCAGTAGAAGTAATTATTATTATTAACATTGTTTCCAGTTCACCTATGCAAATAGACTGTGATGCTGTGCTGGATAACATCAATTTCAGAAGGATACCAGTTAGAAAGGAAAGTGCAAGATGCCTTCATAGCCTAATTGATTTTTGTTCTGGAATCTGAAACAGTATTTTAGAACAGACATGGCATAGGTTCCTTTTGCAGCTGTCATATCTTTCAGTTTGTACATAACCACTTTTTAAGTGTTTACTTTAATATAATTCATAACCACTGGAAAATACTTTACTGGCCTTCCTGTTCCTCACATTTGATAGTAAATAAACTATTCTTTGTGGAGATCATATCTGCTCTTACTTGGAGACTGCATATAGACAAATACATATCTTATGCAGTGTTTACATTTGCCTCCCAGTTTAGTTTTTTCCCAGTATGTGGGTAGAGAATCTTACAGCTATCCAAGGGGAGACAAATTTTAAATTTTAGTAAACATCTATTTCCTACTGAACTCAAACCGTGAAGTAAATAGATGTAAAAGTTTTGTTTTAAGGAGTATGTGAGAATTCATTCTTCAGTTGGAAAGATGTGACCTGAAGTCTTTGGCAAGTTGTGTTTTATTTTGTTCGTGAAGAACATAGTAAAGCTGTAGATGTACAAGATCAATTTTCAACTTGAAAATATTCAATCCATTTTGATGATTTCTTGTAGTAAGATTGGCAGAGTCTGCAGATATTTTCTTTGATTTTTAAAACTATTTTTTCTAAACAAATTTGAAAGTGATATTACATATGTGTACAATTGCATGGGCTTACTAGCAGAAATTGTAAATTAGTTTCGAAACTTGAGCATCTGGATCTTTCCAAAGATTTTACTGTTTCCACTCAAGTAAAGTTTTATCAGGAGCTCTGTCTTGAGAAGAGACAGATCTAACAGATCATTGAAGGTAAGACATGAAATCAGTG
Source organism: Apaloderma vittatum (assembly GCF_000703405.1). NCBI lineage: Eukaryota > Metazoa > Chordata > Aves > Trogoniformes > Trogonidae > Apaloderma > Apaloderma vittatum. The sequence continues at coordinate 38,757 of NW_009710988.1, read as the reverse complement.
TTTCACAAAGCTCAAGTTTGTGTTCCTGCATTCTTTCATTTCCATTTCCCTTTCCACTATTCCTTGTGTTACCTTGCCATGGCTGAGTGGGGACACACCTCTCTCTTTGCTCTGTGCAACAAAGGTTTTGATCCTGTCTGTACGCTAGCAGAGTGAGGTTTAAGTAACATTCAGTCTAGAAAGCTGGAGGGAAAACCATTTGGTCGTAGGAGTTTTGTCTCCTTTATTCTCAGGTCTTTCTGGTTCTTCCAAAATTCCCAAAACATTACTTAAATCTTGTCTTAACTCACACTCACTGCACAAGGTTTCGAAGAATGTAGGAGGGCAGAAAGAAGGAAGGGACAAAAAAAGAGGAAAAAAAAAAGAGTTGTGATAGATAATATTTCTTCAGTGCATGGCTGTTTATACATTGATTTACACTGGACTCACCAAATCATAGAATGCGTTGGGCTGGAAGGGACCTGTAAGGGTCATCTAGTCCAACTCCCTGCAGTGAGCAGGGACATCTTTAACTGGATCAGGTTGCTCAGAGCCACATCCAGCCTGGCCTTGAATGTCTCCAGGGATGGGGCCTCCACCCCGTCTCTGGGCAACCTGTGCCAGTGTTTCACCACCCTCGTAGTAAAGAACTTCTTCCTAATGTCTGGTCTAAATCTACCCTGCCCTAGCCCCTCCCCAGCTTTCCTGTAGCCCCCCTTCAGGAGCTGGAAGGCTTTAGAGCTAGACATAGTACTCCAGGCGAGGTCTCATCTTCAGATGAGAAATTGAGGTGGGAAGTTACATAATTGAGGCATGAGTTGTTTTTTTTTTTTCTTAACAGCTCCCCAGCATTACCATGCTGACCACACTAGGAAGCATGAGACAGCACTGCTTTGTCAAATAGCAGCTCTGGTTTTTTGACTTGGCCACAGTTAAGGTTCAGGATCAGGTCAGTGATGAATTTTATGCTGGAAGTTACCGAGGAGTAAACTTAGTTAATTAATTCCTGACAGTTTATGGTTGCTTTTATACTGGGAAAAAATAGAATGTTGAATAACATAATAATAATGGAGTTAGTGTATATATATATACTATGTTTTGGGACAGGAAATATGTAAATTGGCCAGAAAAAAAAAAGCCAGCTTGAAAGTGGTGTCATTATTTCTGAATTAATATTTAGCATGCTGTGGCTAGCCTGTCTTACCACTGTGTGTGTTCTTTATTTTCTTTCTTCAGTTTTATTTCATTTGTCTGAAAAGAGGGTTATTGTTCCATGACAAATAATGTGCTTTGGCTGTTCACTCAGTTCAAGCTCTCTTTGAATTTGACTCTAAGAAGGGCTGACCATTCTCAGTACCCATTTACAGAATGAGCCTCTGTCATATGGCATTCAGTTAGAACAGATATTAACGTGAGATCACCAAGAGAAGTGTTTGATTCAAGAGAAGCAAAAGATAAGCGCCTAAGAAACAAAGATCACAGTGCAGAGAAATGAGTAATAGAAATACAAATTAGGGAGAACCAACAGGAAAAAAAAGGTCTGTTTACAGAGTATTTCTGCATATTCTTTGTGAGGTTTAGTGATTCACGAACTGCCTTGTATTTGCACAGTAAACTATAACAGTTCAAGAAGTCATCCTCAATGTTTCTAGCACATTTCAGAAATGAGAGCTGTCTCTCTGAGCTTTGGCTTTACTTTGGTGGGAGTTTGGTTTGCCTTTTTTTCTCAAAATGAAATGCAGGCCATGCTGTTGGTGATGTCAAAGTGAAAGGATAAAAGAAGTTGTAGAAGTTAGCAACAGAGCTAGTTGTTTGTTGCCCCCATCAGAAGTACAGTAGATGCACCTGCTTGTCACCTGTAGAATAATTATCTTCTGGTGTCTCTCAAAGAGGATCCTTCTCATAGCATGAGAGGCAAGTAAGGTTGTGATTTCTCTGACCGTGTAGGACTTCAGGATGGAAGAAGTCATTTTAGCATACTGCTTAGCATCACACTAATCTTCCCTATCATGCCCTCAGATTTACTGTTCCAACAAGCTAAATTGTCAAGGTAACATAAGGAATTGATTCACAACTTAATTTCCTGTGGTGAGCTGTAGCGTTGTGTGATTTTTGTTGTTTTCTTTCTTGACAGCGACATCTTTTGATTTTTAGTGGCCTCTGCTGGCCACTTCATGGCGAAAGTTTTACTCATGGAAAATTCACCTCTGTACTGCTTCTGAAATGTTTTCATTTCAGCAACTGTGATCACAGTCCCGTATTTTATTTCATTTGTACGATGTCAAGCTGCACCTGTAGCTGTGAACATAACACATTTTTCATTAACTGTAGTTTGTTTATCAAAATCTCTCAGGAGCCCTGAGATGCTGCGATCAGAAGGTTCCTACTCCACAGGAGGAAGACATTCTTCCACAGACTCCAACAAAGCTTCAAGTGGAGATGTCTCCCCTTACGACAACAACTCCCCGGTACTGTCTGAGCGCTCGCTGATGACCATGCAAGAAGAAGGTGCGCGCAGCCCAGAGAAGCTGTACAAGGTACCTGAACAGTACACGCTGGTTGGACATTTGCAGCCTAAGACAAAGGAGAATTCTTCTGCACTGCAGGCTGAAAAAGGTAGAGTACATCCTGCTTGTGTTCCTCCTTCTCAGCGACTGCGGGGGTTTTCCGAAGTAATTGAAAAGAGTCAGTTTTGTATTATCAGCTGCTGGGATCTGAGGAGCAATAGTGTAAGTAATCTTACAAGAAATGATTGAGCAACATCCCTTTTGTGTGTTCAACCCAAAGGGTCTGTGCTCAGTCCTCCTTATTAGCTCAGCCATCTGTGAGGAATGCTCTTGGTACAAGTTTTCTCAAATCTTGGAGATATTATTTAGGAAAATAGAACTATGTATGTCCTGCTTTTCAGCCTGTGACAGCATCTCAGACTGATTTCTAGTCTTGCTCCATAGCACTGTAATACCTTCAAGGTTATGGTCTGGACTTTGGAAAAATCTGAGATTTTTAAGGTGCCAAGCTACAAATTTTCTCCAATTGAAAGGAGTGACCCTAACACCATCTCACTGGAGAACACAGCTGAGCTGCACAGCTTTACATATGCTACCAATGACACACCTACCAACACTATTGCAGGGATCCATAATTTCCATAGCTATCTACGGAATGCACACCTGAATGATTTCTAATGTAAAGAACTGTAGTTTAAACTGATAGCTTACCAGCACTTCAAGATGCTTTTCATTTTAAAATGTTTTAAAAAGAAATTACGTTCATGAAGCGCATATTTAGTGAGCCAAACTATAAGAACTTTCAATGCTTAGGGATTCAGATAACTGTTTGGTGGTATTTTTAAAACCATTTTATTTCAGAGGAGCTGGTTAAGCACCTAGTTTCCTTTGGAATTAGCGGGATTTAGTCTCTTATCTGAATTATATGCTTTATAAATGCCAGTTGGCATTTATGTTCTCCATTCTGCATCTAAATCTCTGAATACATTTCAAAGTTTGGTCAAATTTTTACTAAGTTATGGACAGGAAATTACATATTTTTTTATCATATTAGCCATCTTTTGACTTTAATAAGTATCACAGTGATACTGGCTCATGACAAATTGGGAAATTCCTTTACTGTGAGATAGAATCAGAAAAAGGCCCGAGACAGTTGTAATCCAGCACAATGCCTGACACGTGCATTTCATTGAATCTCTTATCCTGTGACAGCACTTCTCTATAAGTCACAAGAGACGATGCAGGTTGGTGGAGGTGCCTTTTGGTGAGCCCTGGAGCTAGGGCTGCCTGAGGGATCTTTGCCATTCTTTCGCATAAAAAGCACACGAACTACCTGCTGTTGGCCAAGTCCTCCTGTTCTTGGGCAGATTCTCTTGACTGACTTCAGCAAGGCAGAGGACTTAAGGGAAATACCACTGTCAGCAAACTCGGGCATCCTGCCCATATAGAGCATACTGAACTCGTTTTGGGATCTGAGCCTGAAACAGCAAGCAGCTGTGAACAAATACATTTTAGATGGTTGGGTTAGGTGCACTGCGAGTCGGATGCCTGTATATGTTAACGATTCTGATACTATATGTAAGGTTTTTGCATTCCATTTGTATGTTTTGAAATAATGCCCTTAGGAGGATCAACTAATTAACTTCCTACTTCTATTTAGATGTTTCTGAAGATCATTTTGATATCTGGGGCACCTGGCATTCAACACTGAAAAGTGGCTGCAAAGATCCAGCAACGACAGGTCAGTTGTTCCTCAAGTTTTAAGCGCAGACCTAGCAAAGGCATAAACGGTTCCTTAGCTTTGAGAAATCGCAGTGAAACCAGTAGGAGAATTCATATTGTCCAGGGTTGGACTTTGTAAAGGTGATTGTTAATAAAATACAGAGAAGCACAGTGGCTATGCAAATGCAGTGACATTTCAAACTGTCAGAAGATAATTTGAAAAGTTATTTAAAAGTGTTTCCAAAATTAGTTTTATATTCTTCTAGAAGTCATTGGAAGGTGGGTGCCTGGTGGGGATTTGACAGCAGCTGATGCAGTGGCATGAACACAGCTGTGGGGTTGGCAACGCTGGGTGCTGACCCTACTTGTGGGCCAGCGTGGCCCCAGCAAATCCCTGACCCATTCCTGCCTGCAGTTTTCTTTATGTTAAAGGATAATGCAGGCTGATGTTGTCTTTCTGACTCTGGCCCCCAGGTTCTTACGGGAACATTTATGAAAGCAGCTTGCTACGACCCGGACAGTGCTCTCTTTCCCAGGGGAACCTCGCCGTGTATTCTCCTCGGTGTCAGGGCAGCTCCTCGGAGTGGGACCTGGGCAGACAGGTCATGCGAAGGAGCCAGACAACTGCAGCCATTCCCGAGTGTCAGCCCCATCCCACGGTGTCTCGGGTGTGCAGTAACCCACAAATTGAAGTCGGCGTCAGGAGTTCGGACCTGTCACACTCAAGGTCGGAGCAGCACTTGACTTTAAGCAGCGTGGAGGACCTCAGTGAGCGTGACTTGAACGCGGGTTGTTCGCCAAGCACCGCCAAGCCCTCCTACAGAAAAGAGCGACCGCCACCCCCCTACCCCGGCCCAGCAAAAACAAGCTCTGCGTTGTCACAGCGACCAAGCGTTTCTTCAACGTTGCACTCTTTGTGGAGGCATCAACGCCCAGAAAAAGGTTCAGGGACCAGAGCAGCTGGAGGACTGCCAGCCAAAGCCCCTGACCAGGTCAACCCCAGGCAGGAGCGGCCGGGCCCGCCCACTCGAGCGGGTCACATCAACTCCACGGCACCTCACAGTCAGAACAGTAAAAACGTTTCGGAGTTGGACTGGCAGGATTGGCAAAGGGAGAGGTGGCAAATTTGGGAGCTATTATCACCTGATAACCCCGATGCCCTCCCAGAAACACTTGTATGATCGAACTCTGCAGAACTGCTGCTCACACCAATGCTGCCGTCTCATAGGAAAACAACAGTGACAGTGGAAAACGGGAGGGGCTTGTTTGTTTTATAGCAACTGAATTGCATATACTTTTTTTAGCTTTGTTCACTTTAATTTCTTAACAGCACTGTCAAGCAGTCCATTTACAAATACAGTATGTTCTGGGTTTCAGCAAGCTTTTGAGAAAAAAACAAGATGAAAATTTTAGTCTAATAACTCTGTATACATATGCTGTGTATAAGATAAAACTGTTGCTTTGATGTTGCTAAAAATGTATTTATATATCTGCAGTTTTGATGATTGTATATTCTGTAATGGATATTGTATGATAATCATATATTATGTTTTCATATACAGAAGTCAATCAATCATAACTGCTTTTTAAAAAAAATCACTGCACTTACATTACCATGATATGCATTGGATTTCTATAGAAAGTGCACAAGCTGGTTTCTGTGCTTACATAAAAAACCCCAAACCTCTTAAAGGGGGAAGTTGTCCTTTTCACTGCCTATTGAAAAAAACACTAAAACAGAGTGGAACATAAAAAGCCATATATTTTGTAAGGGTATAGTGAACTTAGAGGGGAAAATGAAAAATATTTTTTTCATATAAATATATTTACAAACAAAATTGCAATTTGATACAAGATTGTACAAATATTTTTTTTAGATGATTCTAT
>NW_009710988.1:26887-32631 GCF_000703405.1 Apaloderma vittatum | reverse complement strand
GGTTCAGCAAATCAACTAAGGGCAAGGCCGTGCCAAAATCAACTAAGGATGTAATGCCCTCCCATTCTAGAGGAAAACCATTGCTATCTATACAGGATATAATATATATATTTATAAATGTATGGTTTTATGTATGGTTCTAAAACAATAAACTGGAATCCAAATTTTAGAAAACGAAACCTAACAAACTGAGGTGTGTAACAACTGAGAAAGAACATGGCTTTTCCTTTGAAATGACAAAGCTTCAGCATTAAAAAGGTTAGAGAAAGGAAAATAAATGCAGACAGACATTGGAATGGGAGTCACAAACATAAAATGAACATGGCGTTTAGAGAAGTTCACAGCTGCATTTCTATAAATATTGTGCCAAAGTCTGAGTCAATAGTATTTCTTCAATAACTGTATGTTGCGTTGTTAAATGTTGCTGTTTTATACACGTTCTGGTGTTTTTAAATTGCAAAATTGTTTATGGCCAGCAGGTGGCAATGTACTTCAGTATTCTAGGGAAGATTATTTTATCACTTCATAAGGGAAAGTGTATCATATCAAAAGAATTTTATAAAACATAGTAGTCTTAATTTTAATGATGTTGAAGACTTATTCAGTGATGTCGTCTTTAAGTTCTATCTTGTGCCATAATGATGGAATAAAAAGCTAAGCAAAACAACGAGCATATTTTTTGCTCCTTTTTTTGAAGCAAGGTTTATATAGAAATTGATGTGGTTTTATTATGTTCTTGAGTATCTCTGTCAAAACATCTAAAAAGGCTTAGGAGCTTAAGGACCACTTTCAAATATAACTTAAATTTACAAGATCCAAGGTTTTACTTGAGTTTTACACTTAAAATCCATCACATAAAGAGCTTGCTTGCCCATCGTATCTCTATTTCCCAGGTAAAGTTATATGATAAGGGGGCCAGTTAGCTCAGTCAGTTGAGCGTGGCGCTAACAATGCCGAGGTCACGGGTTCGATTCCTGTTCAGTCCCCGTGTGTTGCCTGATCTAGTCGAGAGGCGGCGTCCCTGGCGGCAGGGAGGCTGGGTTAAAATGATCTCTAAGGTCCCTTCCAGCTTAGGCCATTCTATGATTCTATGATAAAAGCGGCAACTGAAGTAGAAAGGGACATGATTTGGCCTTTGACTCTTGTAGCACTCTGTCAGCCCGGCCAGCTCCTTCCATGAATACTGCATTCAGAATAAACTTCAGCTTTCTTCCTCTGATGGTTGCAAGGTTTTTCGAAATACTGTCTCGATATAGACTTGATAGGAAAAAATTGTTGCATGTAGTTAGTTGCAGCAGATGTGTGTCAATTTGTTACCAAAAAAACCCCATCCTAAAATAAAAAAATGTAGTGAGATATAAGGAAGGACAAAAACAAGGTCTCACAAGCAATTTTCACAGTTTGATCTTGTCTCAGTATTATGCCAGGCTTGATACAGATTTGCTACAGGGAATTAAAGCTCCCTAATAGTCCTCAAAACCAAGCAAAATGTAAATCCTGCTGCAAAAGATTATTCACTAGATGTCCATCTCGCCATTACAAATCCACTTCTAAACACAGAAACGCCTGCACATGTTTAACATATTGATGAAGAGTGCCTAATGATTACTCAACCTTGTAAGGAGCTTGCTTTTTCATCAGTACCTCTCTCTGTATCTGTGTGTGAATTACCATCTATGTGGAGTTTATGGGGAAATAGAGAAAAAAAACCAAGACCGCTGCTGCAGGACAACCTTGTCTGCACAACATTTCAATATACAATTGCTTGAAAGAAAAGGGATACAAATTAATTCTTAACAAAGTGATAAAGTAACAGTTGCCAAGATTGCATCATTTCTATCTGTTACTTTAATTTAAACAGGACAGCAAAATTATCACAAGAAGTTTAAGCATGTGGTAGTTTTTACTCATACCCTTTCTAGGGTGGTATTAGTGACACTATTTCTTTGGATGTATTTTTTTTTGTATTTTACTGCATACATAACCTTGAAAGGTTGTTTCTATTTTTTATGTCAGCGAATAGAGCTGTGTGGGCTATTCCATTTTAGGTGTCTGCAGTGTTTTTCTTCCCGTGACACATGCTCTTGTACAGCCGTAATATTCCTCTTCAAGGGGGAAGCCCATAGTGTGGCGATATCAAAGCCTTTTTGCTGACAGTTTCCCTTGGGAGCAGGATTCCTGTCATAGCAAAAGGGTCATGGGCCTCTGCTGCAGTGAAGAGTGTGGTAGAGAAGGTCTCCTCCAGAGGTCTTGAAGCCTCAGGGCAAACTCCTGCAGTTCAGTTTCCCACCCATCGCTTCCTATCTCACCACACTAGTTCATAGCTAGGATTGGAAAAAAAACCACAAACCTCTTTCACCATATGTGTTACCTCCTCTCAGGGATGTCTCCCAGCTGGGAGGAAGGCTGTGCTGCACTCACAGGTGAAACCAGGAGAGGTGAGGTGCAGATGCCCCAAGGATGGGGTGCCTACAGGTTGCACATTAGTCGAGGTTTTTTCCCTCTTCTGTTGCAGAAACAAAAAAATGAATCAGTGCAAGTCTATAGATATAATCTAAGTGTGGTGAGGAACATCTGAGCTAAGGGAAAAAAAAAAAGGTCCATCCTTAAAATACTAATTTAAAAAATACTGTTGTTACTGTCTTTAGAAACAAAATGAGGTTATGCAGTTGACTCACACCTTCCAAGACCATGCTCTGCTGCTGAGGGCTAAGAAGCTGCACGTTCTCCCCAGCCTCCTATCCTGTCCCTTACGCCAGCTCTTGGAGTGGTGGGAGGAATCCTGAGGCTTGTTGCTCTAGCTGAAACTTGCCGTGTACCAGGAACACATAAAATTCAGTAGCATGGGAGAAGGAACAGGGTCAGAAGTAGAGGAGAGGATGAGGGTGGGACAGGCCACCCACTTGGGCTGTAGCCTTCAGGTAGCCCAGTTGGAGCTACTCATGCAACTGCAGGGCTTGCGGCTTCCAAGTGCAGGCATGAGCCTGGCCAAGCACTTGAGACTGGCTCTGTGTTACAAACATAAGACAACCCGGCTGCTTGGGGGCTTGAAATCTCTCAAGTGCTCTGCTGTGCACATCAGGAGCCTCAACTGATACCCTAGTGTAGCGTAATGCCGCTCAGATCTTCTCTGCTCTTGAAATTAGGAAGTTCAATGGGCTGAAATTTGTAGTTGTATGGTCTGGAGTTGGGTGCTGGTTTTTTACTGGTTTTCTTGTTTCACAGGCATCAGTCGAGGCCAAAAGCCTCAGTTCCAGCCTTTCTGGAGCACCATCTTGTTCTGTGGCACTGGTCTAGCACTGGTCAGAGATTTCTTTCCTCTGAGAAACAGAGTATCTAAGCCTCACCTTGCTCCCTCTCTCTGTCTCCCTTCTCTTTGCATTCATTTCCCCAAAAAGAGAACAGTGGTTTCACTGTGTGATGCTGTAATGACACAGAACTACAAAGCAGTGGAAATGGTTCTTGACCGCATTAAAGAGTATCTTGACATCAGTAAGACCTTTTACAACATCACTGAGAATAGAGAAATACCGCTGTGTTACAGTCGCTTTAGGGGAAGGAAGGCAACTCCATGTCCAGACAGCACTGCAGAGACCACAGAGCTATTCACGGCATGTAGACACCCTGAGTGCTGGGTCATAAAATGCACCATCTCTGAGAATAGCATTCATCTGTTTTTTTCTGAAGTTTAAAGCACCACCAAAGGTGGTGTCTACATCTGGTAAAGTCACTCACAAGCTCTCTTTTTATTAAGTGGAGAGAGACAGGTATGTCACCATCCGTACAGCCTACTTGAGTCTGTCTCGGAAGGATGGTTCCTTTTGAAGGGCTGGCCACTAGAAGAACCTGCTTCTTTCCACTGCCTATATAAAGGAAGCCTGAATAGGTTGCCCAAATAGAGACAACTCTACTACAGTGCTCCAAGTCTGGCTGAATGAATCCCACCCTAAGGATCTGGTAAAATAGAAAATGGGTGGTGATCCCAACAATAGTAAAAAGGAGCATTTAATAGTGCCAACACATTATTACAGCCTGGGGAAAGGAAATCAAGGTGTTCAGCACACCTTTCCAGCTTCTAGGGAAAGCAAAACTTATTCAGCAGTCTCAGTGCTGTTGTGCTTTTCCCTGAGCTTGTGGATGAACCTGAGGCTGGCAGAGACTATGCTGCTCCTGGGAGCCTGAGAAAGTGGCTGGCAGGAGATGGCCCACTCAGCTCTTCTGGGTACTGTAAAATCCAGGGGTTTTGGAATGTGAAGGAAAGACAGTGCCGGGTCTGGAATTGCATGTTTTTATTGGTGGTTTGTTTCTTTTTTTCTAATGGGATTTGTTTATTTACTGAAAACTCTGTTTCCACTTCATCTGAAAGTGCTCATGAATGGGACCAGGATTTAATTAATTCATTCAGTGATTAAAAAGAAAAATATAGATTTTATGAAAGCATAGCTCTTTGGGCATTTTAGAAACATAGGTGAGAGGGGAGTTTTGCTGCATCCCAAGTGACAATAGCAAATGGAGACAGACAGATAAAATCTTCCTTGTGAATGATGGGAGTTAATCCTCTGTCCTCTGCTGCTGAGTAAGCAAATGCTTTTGCCACTGGAGTTTTAGGGTCACAGAGGGAGGGAGGGAGGGAGGGAGGGAAGAGGACAGCTGTCTTTATCTCCTTCCTGCCAAAATTGCATTTGGGAGGGAGTGAAGGAGTGTGTTAGAACAGGCAAGAGCTGTATCTACAGCTGGGTGTTACCACACAGAGTGGATGAGGACTGGAGTCCCAGGCTCTGGATGCTCTTTTAATGATTATTTAAACTTTTATACAAAACAGAACAATTATTTAATAGTGTCTCTGTTAAACAAAGGGGATATGACAGGATGCCTCAGATGACCATTTCCTTTTGTTGGGCTTGCTCTTTTCCATTTCCCTCTGTCCCCCTGCAACCATAGCTGTGATCTCTAATTTAAAAAAAAATATATATATAAGGGCCTGGAAAATAATAGCAATTTGCTTCAAAATCTGGGTGGAAAAAAAGATCAGATCTGGGAAAATGATAAAGAAGTAGCTGGCCCTGTCATATCAAAAAATGATCAGCCCCTTCCTCTTCCCTGAACACATGTGCTGGAGAGACTGAATACTTCAAGCCAGGAGGGAGAGTATTCAGATGGTATCTATCTGGGTGTTCAGCCATAGGGCTTCTTGCTCAGGTGACAGGAGGAGAGAAGGGTGAGGGCAGAGGTGCATAGGGTAACGCAAGCCCTGGTCAAAATGCTGAGGCCAGCCCCAGTTCCCTCCATCTGGCAGGTGAAACGAGGGCATAGGGACATCCCCACTGCTCTGGACAGATGGGACCTTGTGAAGCCACCTCTGCCCAGACCAGCTGGCTTATAGACACAGAAACCACAGCTCCCAGCCAGCCAGAGTGCTCTCTGCTCTGGTGCTTTACCTTCCTGGTCAGGAAGGAAGATTTCTTAAGGGAATTCCAAATTTGGTCTGCTTTGAAAAAGGGCTGCCAAAAAATCAAACCCTCCTTTAGAGTTTTAAAACTCTTCAGACATGAAAAGAGCATCTGAACCCTGGTTACTATTTGCAGCCTTGCATAGGTGAGTAGACAAGTGTGGGTAGGTGGTGGGGAGAAAGTGAAAAAGAGAAAACAGGGAGTGAAAGCAGGCGGGCAGGCAAGGAAGGAAGGAAGGTAGGGAGGGAGGAAGAGAGGAAGGAAGAGAGAGAGAGGGAGGGAGGGAGGAAGGAA
>NW_009710988.1:0-26800 GCF_000703405.1 Apaloderma vittatum | reverse complement strand
GATGAGCACTTTCTCAAGCAGAAAATAACAAATGTGCATGGTGGCCTGCCAAACAGTGTTAGTGAAGGGAAAACACACCGTTCACTCGAGGACAAGAATCATATGATCACTTTGGGGAGACTGAGTGTTGAATATGGAAGCAGCACCTGGCTTTTCTCCTAGAAAAAGGTTTTAAAGGGTGAGATGCTGAACAAAGTCTTCCTTACACCCACAGGCTATTTCTGTAGCTCCCAATAGCCAGCTAAAGGTTACTGGCTATGCTTTTGCCTGTGATGTATTGACATCATGTAGCTGTGGCCTGATTCCTGATAGCAGGTAGAGCTCAGACCTGTAAGGAGACTCTTCTGAAATCTTCCTGAAAAAAACTAAGAAAGGTCCCAGTTCCAGTGTTATCAGCCACTTTGCAGTCGGTGAAAAAAACCAGCGAGGAAACCTACTGCTGTTAACTCCGTGAGCTGACAGTGGTATATGAGTGGTAGGACCTGGGGAACTGTAACGGTTTTGCCCCAGTGGTGGCAGCTGGTCTAAAAGCTAAACCTGTCAGGATCAGTGTTTCTACTTGCATGAGGTTTGGAGGTCAAGGCAGCAGAAGTCCTGTACAACTTGGAGCCTGACTGCTGGACTGATTTCTGTGAGGAGGATATGTGGCATGTGCATGTCTTTCACACAGGCCTGGAGACCTGAGGTTAGCTGAGAAGGTAGTGCATTTCCTCAAAACAGGGAAGCACACCTGAAGATGATGCTGCCCATTACTCTGCATTCATGATGAATCCTCCATGACCGGGAACCCTTGGATGGTTGCTCAGTGCTGGATGTTAGGTTGCCTGAGCTGTTTGGCTTTTATTGCACCGAAACACCAAAGCCCCAATGGTTAGGGCATGTGGGTATAGCCCACGGTGTTTTAAGGCACATGGAGCTTGAGAAAGCTTGAGGGGCACTATACTAGCAACACATTTTGTGCTGGGAGCAAATAGGAAGCCTCAGGCTATGGGGCTGCCCACTGGACACCTTCAGACTCACCTTCAGACGTCAAACAAGGGTCCTTTAGAGCCAGACAAGCTGGGTTTGGAGCCTTGGGAAGGCACCAGTCTTACTCCTGGAAATGAGCCTTTGCTAGCCAGTAGCACAAGTTTCTGTTTCACTCCAGTTGCAGGAATAATGGAAAAGTGCCATGAAGAAAAAGGGAAGGAGCTGGAATGATTCCAAAGAAACACCTGGATTTGTAAGGGAAATTCCTCACTCCTGCCACTGCCCAGGAGGAGACATGAGATCATCACTACAGGTAAGCCCTGAGCAACTGAGTTACTCCCACATCACACTGGGATGAGGTAGGGCAACGCTCAGCTCCCCATCTCCTGGGCTCTGCCTAAGGTGTGTGTCCTATCTGTAATTGTTGTGGGGGTCTTGGTTTTATTTGATCTTTCTCTGCTCTGCCCCTCGGTTGTGCTCATCTTCATACGCACGTGGACCCTTGGGTCTGCCTTGCATATGAAAGAGGGAGCAGTAGTCTGTATGTCCCCGTGAGGAGAGCTGTTCAGAAGCTTTTTGGTTTAATATTTATATTAGCCTTGGGCAATTTTCTACTCTGTGTTTTAGAGAGTGGGCAGGGAGAACATGTAGTTGTCCTTTCCTCTGATAACAAGGGATTAGCTTAAGCACATGGATAAGGAACATGGGGGATGCGGATGGCAACAGAAGAACAAAAGTAACCAGAAGAGATTAGGAAGAGAGATTGCCCGTGTATCCCTTTACGTAGAAAAGATTTATTTTTTTAAAAAGAAAATTTCTGTGACTACCCTTCCTTCAAATAAAAAAGTGATACCTGTTGTCAAGTCCAATCAGTCTGCACCCAGGAGACGGACAGAATTGAGCACAGTAAAAGGCAAGGAAAGAAATTTTGACACCAGAGATAATGAAGCCAAGGTATTAATTTAGTGCAGCTTTGCAGTCAGAGGTTTGTCTGACGTACAAAATTACATTTCGTAACTGTAAAATGTAGATAACTTCTCCCTGCTTGCGGAGGCATATCACAACATACACATTAAACCACTGCGAACCTCTCAGAGCCAATAGGAGCTAGGTAAGATCAGAGTTTTCAGGACATTATTTATATTTACACCTTAATAATAGTTTCTATCTCCATATTTTTTTTTAATAGCTGGTGTTTCTATAAATTTTTCTAGTCACATTAGAAAAGGGCAGCAGAGACTACTGCACGTCCAGTGTAGGGCTGGGCTTTGACTTTGTGTTCAAAGCCGAAAGCTGACTCATGCTGAGCCTCAGGTTTATGTTTATTTTTGAACAAATTTTAAGAAGCTTCTCTGGTGGGAGGGAGAAAGAAAAAAAAACCCAAAACCCGTAAACAAACCACAATCACGATGCTTTTACCACTTGGTGAATATCCACATCACATCACCTTACGCAGCTTGGTCTCCTCAGCTGCAGAGGCAGCCCTCCCTGGTGGCAGGCACCTCTCAACCACAACTGCAACTGTGAGAAACACACCTAACCTTCACCCTGAAGGCAGCTGCCAGTGTCAGCCACGAACAGCTGTGTGTGACTGCAGCAGGAGTGATGCTGGCCCTTCCACAGGGACCTGGATCTCCACCCTTCCTCCATGGCCCGGGTCTACATCTCTCCGCAGCTCTGATACCTCCTACAGCACGTGCCTCATTCCCCTCAAGTTTCGCTCAGGACAAGACTCTGTACATGGAGGTGGGTGGGCAGGGTGTGAGCCCCAGGAATTTCAGGCTTTGCTGTGTAAGCATGTTAGAACCAGAGATGGAGAAGTCTTTGTAGAGCAGAGATGAGATTATACCCTAAGGATTAGCATCTTATACCCAGGAGTTCTTACGCTTGTTTCCAATCACCCAGCAGGAGATGTTGTTTATTTGTCAGGCATATGCAAACGTGCTTGCAGGGCAACCGAAGCAGACTTTTCCACTTAGAAAGTTTCTGCTCACTGCACAACTGCTTTACTGTAAATTCATTATAACTGAATCAAAAAGAACCATGCCAAATGCCTCGATTCTTCCACCCAGCAAACAGGCTGCTGGGCCGAGTTCCTCATGGCCCCAAACCCTGCCAACCTTGTCCCATGTGAAATAGATGTTCAATGAGGTGAGAGACAAGGAAAAAAAGGCTTTTCTTAATTATATCCATATGGGCCTTGCCTTTCACCTTTTTGTTTAACTTGGTAAACTAAGACACAAGTCACGTAGCTACACCAGCTGAAAACTCAAATACCTGTTGCATGTTGGAGCTTGTGGACATTTTCTTTTAAAGTATGAGAGTTTTGGGCCAGGTTCCCACAAAGGGATTAACCAGAGAAAGAGTTTCATTGCCTAGCTCTCTCTGTAAATCTGGGTGCTAAGCTGCCTTTCATGTTTTCTGAACATTATACTCTTGTAGATACAGCAGGACAAACATAAAACTACCTTTATTTGCGGGAGCTTTTCTAAGGGTGTTAAGTTCTACTTGAGTTTTTCTGCCTGTTGTTGTCACATGTTTAATACCAGGGCCACTCTGAAGTGAACACTGAATGGCCAGGCTGCCAGATAAAGTCAGTCTATTTAGAGATTCATGCTAACCAGATGGCATTTCAAGCCAGATCAGTCTCATGTAATATTGACCATTTTGTTTGACTGAATGCAAGAAACTGTCATCTGGATAACTGAGATTGCAGCTGTTGGAAGAACATACTTAAAGCAAGCGTGTGCGCTGTGAGAGAAGCAGTACCAAGAACTTTATCTGAAGCATTTGATGGCATTTTAATTACAATGTACCAAGAAGTTCCCTCATGGCTCACATCTAAGGTAAACGATACCAGTTAGAATGACTTTATTTTAAGCATCAGTTCCTTGAGATTACAGGGGGCATATAAGTCTGGACCTGACATTGCTAGGTTAACATTTGGACTCAATGAACTTAAAGGTCCATGATTCCGATATTGCATGCATTATTACCACGCCAAGATTTGCACAGCCCCAGACACGGCTGGGATGATTTGCCGGTTTCGTGAGAGAGCAGGTGGTGAAAAGTGGCACTGGAGCTCTCCTTTTTGCTCTTCTTTCATTCCAAGCACAACATCCCATTCTAATGCCTGTTCTCAGAAGCAACCCTAGAACATTTCTCAGTATTTACCTTAGTATAGCGTGACTGATTCTCAATAGAGCAAATGAGATGAGCTCAGATGAAGTCCCTGTTGTATGATGTCCTGGTTTGAGAGCATCAGGACACCTGGGGCTGCCTGGCCCAGGTGGCAATCACAGCGGGGGAGGAGGGGCAGGTGTGCCTAGGGGGAGAAAAGGATGGTTCAGGTGACCAAAATGGACCAATCACAGTGTTCCTCCCCATGTGCTCAGTATATAAGGGCCCCTAAGAAGAGTCTTGGGGCCTTTTGTGTGTGTTGTGCTGGAAGGATTGTTATTAGCTCTTTGTAACTTCCCTCTGGGCTCTTGATATTGCCTGTATTCATGCTGCAGAGGAGCACTGTTTAACAGAATAAGTTGTCTCCCCTTGCCCCCCCCCATCCCACGTAGAATCATGGAATGGCTTAAGCTGTAAGGGACCTTAGAGATCATTTTAATCCAGCCTCCCTGCCGCCAGGGACACCACCTCTCGACTAGATCAGGCAACACATGGGGACCGAACGGGAATCGAACCCGCGACCTTAGCGTTGTTAGCGCTACGCTCAACTGACTGAGCTAACCGGCTCCCAAAAGTGCCACAGCTCCTTTTCTGTCCTCTGTGCTCAGGTGTTCCCATCTGCTGCTGAGTTCAGTCAGAGTATGGGTTCAATATAAATATATTCTTTTGTATCTTTGAATATATTTGCATACTTTTATAAAATATGTGTAGAGTTCAACATCTTCATTGTTATTGGTAGTATTATCTTCTTTTTCATTAAAATGGTTCAAATTTTTTTCCAACCTCCAAGTCTCTCTTCCTGGTTCCCCTGTTGTCTTCTCCTGGGAGTGCCATGGTGGGGTCATAGAGAGCATCTGGAACATCTGTCAAAGTCTGGTGGCCAGCCCAGCCTTAAACTTTGTCATGTGATGAAATAGTTTAGAAAGGACTTCTTACATCATGGAGTTCCAGGCAACATGAAACAGAAATTCACAAAATTCCCTTTCACAATTATCATTAACTGACAACACTGCACTAGCTATCCAAAATGCCTGGGTTTTGCCTTATTTGTCTCAAAAGACAAACGTTTTTGCAAGCAGAATCCCCAGCTTTCGTAGCACTCTAGTTCTGCTGCTATCCCTAAGTGCAGCATGATGTCTTGGGCATCACCAGAGGTAGCTCGGTTGCACACTAACAACACATTCTCTCATGGTCTGGGGAGGCCGCCTTATCTGGAGCACTGGGATGAGGAATACATCCCTACAGTTCCCCAGATGTCTCCTCTAGAAAGGCTCTGGTCAGAAAAGCAGGTTTGGCTGCTATTCTTCATTAGTGATTAGTGAGACCTCCACTGTCATGGGAGATGAGAACATGTATGGGAGTGCGTGTGGCAGAGCAGAAGGTTCAGCCACAGCCTTGCACAAGTGATCCCGTCACCTTCTGTCTTACCCAAGTAGGATGTTGCCCTGCCTGTTTTTCAGTGTAAAAAATTAAGATGAGTATTCCAAAGCAGCCCATTACTATGTCAGGAAGCTCTAGGATTTTAAAGAGGATGATGTGCTCTGGCTTTCACTCAGCCTGTAATTCCATCCAGGGTTTGTACTGGCCAGCAAAACCACATCAAAAGGAAGGAAGCCTTGACAGCTTTCAAGTGGTCTGTTAGTACTGCTTAGAGAGAATCCAGCAGAACATGCAAATATTAATGACAGTTAGGTTTCAGCAGGGATAAAGCAAGGAAAAGAGATTGCCAGTAAGCGGCTCAAATCCTGACATTTTCTAGGGGAGGTCCTAGGCAATGCTAAGTGTTCTGAGCATTCAGAGGGTTGAACAGATCTAAACAGTTCTTCAGTAACACCTGAGGTCTGGCTAGGCAAGGCGCAGCCTCTGCTGCTTCAGCTCTGCATTGGGTGCAAGCAGTTGTGCAAGCATGAGTTCTAGGACTTCTCCTACTTGCAAGTCATTAATCGCCGTGCACATGTGGAAGTCTCTACCCAGAGTGGTGGTATTCTGTTCACACACAGCTGCTGTGGGACTATGGTGGTTACGTGACAGATGCAGTCAGACCTTGCTAATTTTGCTGTGATGAAAAGGAAGAATCGAATGGACAAGGAACACAATGTGACCTTGAGGGACTGCTGGGACAAGGCTGGAGAGTTACCTTGAGTGCTTGGGTATACAAAGTGTGGTGCCTAAAGCACAAGTCAGAGCTTCACCAAACGAAGCTGTTTCTCACAGGCTGACTGAGAGTTAAGTGCTAAAATATTACAAGCTGTATGGGAGGCCAGTGTGTAACTGGGTGAGCAGTGCACTGCTTTGTTCCACCCAGGATCAACTGTGCTTGGTAAGGACAGAGGGGAGAGCAGAGACCAGCCTCACAGCACAGTTCAGTGGCAAGGGACCTCCAGAGGTCATCAAGTCCAAGCACCTGCTTAAAGGAGGGCCAGCTTCACAGTTGGAACAGGTTACTCAGGGCTGTGTCCCACCAAGTTTTGAGATAGGGATTTCAAAACTTCTCTGGCCAATCTGTTCTAGTGCTTCACCACTGTCATGAGGGAAAAGTTTTTTCCTTATATCCTGCTGGGATTTCCTTTACTGCGGCATGTGACCACTCTCATCCTGTTGCTATGCATGTCTGAGGGGAATTCGGCTCTGTGGGAGCACATGTACCCTTTCAATACCAGGGAATACAAGGAAATAACAGGTGAACAGTCGTCCCCTGGCTGTGCTGTGTTGAGGCTGGGTAAATGCCAACTCTTGATGGGATCTTGTATCATATAGAAGAACCACTGCAAAAACGAAGGCAGGTACAAGTCCCAGGAATTCTATATCATGAGCTGTCACTGCTTGTTCCTATCTTTTTAACTTTGTGAGCAAAAATGACCACTCTTCCTTCTGCTGGTAGATGCTCAATACCAATACACATACGGCTCTTTTATTTTATTTCTCGAGTAGTTGCCTGTGTCTTGTGACCCTCTAGCACTCAAAGCACTGAGGTGATCACCAAAAACTGTGGTCACGGGACACTGAGAATACAAAAGAAACTGCATTGATAGTCTATGTCTCCTGCTTCTTCAGGTTTTCTTTTACCCAGGCTTTTTCAACATAGGACTTTACTAGTAGTTCTCTCTGAGAAGGTAGTTTTTAAATGGTGGCTTTCTGGGGCTCATCAAGGAGGACATGCTTCCAGGAGACACCATGAGGAATACTGAGAGCGTATTCAGATTATGAAATTGGGAAAAGACTAGCAACCTAAATGGTTTACCTTCTAGATCTACAAGACAAAGCATAGCTCTGCATGGAAATACTAGATCAGGTCCAGCAGGTAACAATTCTGGTGTACTGTCAGGCACAATGTAAGACACTTTGTCTTCTTAATCCGTTGATTAAAATCTGCTGTATTTGTACAGTACTGTGACAGGGTAGCTGTACTGCTTCTAACTCAGCAGCCAACTACAGTGTTGTGGAGATTTTTGAGTCCCAGAACCCCTCACTGATGTAGCCAGACATAGGAATGATATCTGAAAGCTTTGCTGCTGAAGTCCAGTCCTTCCAGAATATCATTCACTTCAGTACTGCATTGCACAGGAAACTGCTGGGCAAAGGGTTAAGTCCTTTGCTCTCATCCTTTGTACCTTCAAATCATTTTTGGTCAAAACACATCCTCCTTGGACTGGAGTGGTAGGCAATTGCCTCCCTCCCTCTAACCCTATCACATTGTACTAAGGACAGTTGCTGTAACCTTGTAGCTTTTATCTAGCATTCCCATTCTTCTGTTCTTCTTATAAAACCATTTCTGAGTAATTTCCTATTTCCTCTGTTCTCTGTGTTCTGTATGTCTTTATTTTCCTCTTCTGTCCTGTTATGTCCTTCATGCTTTCCATGCCTCTACATTTCTTGACTGTGAACCCCCAAAAGCTTTCACACTGCTCAGATGGGGATTATCCTTTGGGGCTATCCCGTGCTCGGCAGAGTGAATCAAGGATGGTAACATGAAAGGTAAGGGTTTCATCTGAGACAGGAGCTATAGTGCTTGTTCATGTCACCAGGACAGGAATGGAATATGAATGTCCTTTCTGCTCATGGACCAGGCAGTGACTGCCGTGCCAGAGAGGAGAAGGGGTAGCTTCCCCTCCATCCTTCTGCCTCTAGAACCGCTCCTCCCTGAGGTTGTTTTAAGAAATCCTAACCAGAGCGTCCAAAGCCATGCACTAGATTGACTTGGCAAGATCCGTAACACTCTCAGTCCCAGGATATTAGTTTCAGGTTTATTTTCTGGAACTGTGTCAAAAGTTCTTGTTAAAGTTATTAACTGTGAATTGTTGCTCTTTATTAGGACCCAGAAATATTTTATTTACTAGATGGAAAACTATTCTTACTCAAGAGATAAATGCTCTTATGGAGTGCTTCTTTTGTGTAGGCAAGCCTAGAGGGTTGGGCTGGCAGATTTTTTTTAATCCCTTTGGAAGTGAGGTTGGGAGAGGGATTATTTTCGTCAAGGAAAAATGCAGATTTGGCATCCTAAAGCTGTTTGTCTGAACTTGCTGCGTAGCGTGCATTCTGTTGTTTTATACTGGATGAATAGGAGTCAGGCATCTCTGTAACTTACTCAATAGCCAGTCCAGAAGGAATGTGGAAGACCCGGTTTTGAAAAAATTCTCTTGCTTTTCACCTCCTTCCCCTGCTCCTCCTCTCCCAGCTCCTTTAAGGGCAGGGTATGACAGATCTTCCTCAGGGTAACTTGATAGTGCTATGCCATGCCTTAGTAACATGCAAATATTCCTTGGAAAAACATATAACAGGACGCGCTCTGAGAGATGCTGGGAGAATCCAACTCCTCCTCAAGGCGGCAGTCCAGTGTCCTCCACTAAGCTCTGTGATGTGAACAAGGGAGTGAGGGAGCTGTGCCCAGTCAACCATTATCACTTAAAGGACAAGGCATGTAGAAGGCAGATGATAAAAATTAAATAGTCTTACACAGAGAATGTGATTGAACTTAATTTTTCCTTGCCTCGGGTAAATGTCCTCACCATTCAGCTGAAGGAGAGTGTGTTTGGGGGAGCACCAGTACTGACTGAAATGTTTGGTTTAGGTCCTGCCAAGTGTTTGCTTGATTTGGAATAAAGTGTAGGATTATTTCCAAGAAAACGAAACCAAAATTTTCAGTGATCTGCTCATTTGTTTAGGCCAACTCTTGAACTGAAAATATCCATTCCAGAGCACATGATGCTGCCTAAGAGCCTTAAGTGCTCATTCAGATGAGAAACAGACAAAAGCATTAAGAGCAGGTCTTCATGTTGATGTACCAGGGTTTCCTGAATACAGTTGCAAGAAAAAGTAAGTGAATCTTTTGGAATTTCATGGTGTTCTGCATTAATTTGCCATGAAATGTCATCTAACTGTCATCTAAGTCAAGAGTATTGACAAATAGAACGTACTTAAAATAATAACACAAAAACAATTCTGATGCTTCATGTCTTTATTGAACACACTCATTCAACATTCAAAATGCTAGTGGAAAAAGTAACTGAACCTGGAGTCTTGTTAAGAAAATTGGTTTGGAGGTGTGAACTAGAGCTACGCTGACTGATAAAAACTACTCAAACTTTGAGTTTTCTCCACAGAAGAGGGATGCTTATGTGAGTCATGCCTCACCAAAAAGAGCTTTCAGAGGATCTACGATCAAGAATTGTTGATTTACATAAAACTGGAAAGGGTTATAAAGTGATTTCAAAGACCCTAGAAACTCAGCAATCTTCAGTTAGGCAAACTATCTACAAGTGGAGACTCTTTAGGACTGTGGCTACTCTACCAAGAAGTGGGTGCCCAGTCAAAAGGATCCCAAAAGTACAACAAAGACTCATCAGTGAGGTAAAGAAACAACCCAGTGACAGCCAAAAAGTTGAAGGCATCATTGGAACTGGCTAACATCTGCGTTCATGAGTCTACAGTACATAAAACATTGAACAAGTAGGGTATCTATGGCAGGACACCATGAAGGAAGCCAGTGCTTACTAGAAAGAACATTGCTGCACTCCTAAGTTTGTGAAAGAGCACATCAACACTCCACAGCGGTGTTGGCAAAATGTTTTGTGGACTGATGAAACAAAGACTCAACTATTTGGAAAGAACATGCAGAGCTACACCTAGTGTAAAAAGGGCACTGCATATCATCATGAAAACATCATCCCAACCATAAAGTATGGTGGAGAAAACATCGTGATTTGGGCCTGCTTTGCTGCATCAGGCACTGAGGGGAACATGAATTCCCAAGTGTATCAGAAAAATCTTCAGGATAATGTGAGAATGTCTGTACATCAGCCGAAACTCTGTAGATGTTGGGTGATGCAATGGGACAATGACTCCAAAACACCAGAGCAAGTCCACAAGAGAATGGTTTCAGAAAAACAAAAACCTCCTTTTGGAGTGACCAAGTCAGAGCCCAGACCTCAACCCAGTAGAGATGCTGTGGAGTGACTTGAAGAGAGCCGTACACGAGATGTCCAAAGAATTTGACAGAGCTAAAGCAGTTCTGTGAAGAGTAATGGGCTAAAATTCCTCCTGAACAATATGCAGCTCTGATCCATAGCTACAGGAAGCACTTGGCTGAGGTTATTACTCCCAAAGGGGGGTCAACTAGTTATTGGTTCCAAGGGTTCACTTACTTTTTCCACTACCATTTTGAATGTTGAATGAGTGTGTTCAATAAAGACATGAAGCATCAGAATTGTTTTTGTTATATTAGGCACATTCTATTTGTCAACACTCATGAACTAGGTGACAGTTAGATGACATTTTATGAAAAATGAAATTCCAGAAGGTTCACATACTTTTTCTTGCAAGTGTATGTTCAGGAGGACTAGATATGCTTTTTATTCTTTGCATGAGAAATAAGTTCTCGCAAGTTAAGAACAAGTATCTTCTCCATCTTTCTTTTCCTCATCTCAGATGTTTTGGACCATGCAGAAGTAGAGTTTGTTCCTATAGGTGTGGCCATTTATTCCACCAAATTTTGAATTAGTTTCTTGCTAAACAGTTTGCAAGAATTCAAGAAAGCAGAAAAGCGTGACCATAGGCGAATGAAGAGCTTGTATTCCTCTTGCTTCTTTCATGGTCACTTGCTGCAGAGAATGGTTCAAAATATACATCATTTGCTTTGTATGCTTGGCTTATTGCACTCATTTTGATATCTGAAGGTTTATACATAGTATGTAAGAAATCTCAGAGGGCAATGAAATGTTTTGCTGCTTTGGAGTGGAAACAAAGGAACTCCCTACAGGATTTTTAAAACAGACCACATGAAACACTCGGCTTTTATTTGCAAAATTGGCCACTTAAATTTGCGCTGAAAACTGAGACTTTCTTCCAGGTGTGTCTTTAACCTGTCTTTCTATTGTAAGATTAAAATCTGGCCCTCACAAGCTTCTTTCGGCACAGCAGCAGAGCAATTGTTACTGAAATTATTCAAGGCACTGGACATGTTCAGTCCTCACAGTGAACTTGTCTACCTTCAGAGATGGTGTGTGAGCACTAGCTGAGGGCACCTGCTTATACAGGGAAGTCATATTAAAATTAGTATCAGTCATTGAAAATAGATGCTTTACACAATGCAACTTTAGCAGAAAAAAATATGATCCATCAAGGAACCACTGGCGCTCACAAGAGAAAAGTTTCCAAATGCAATTGTATATGTGCATAGAGGTGGGTGAAGACAGAAGTAGGAAGGACCAAATCACCAAAGTGTCAGTTCTTTAACCTGAGCAGATTTTTTTTTCTTACTCTGTTGTTGTTTCAGCTGATTTAAATATTACTGTGCCTATTTTAAAGCCCTTGGAGACAGGTATGCATTTCTACAAACCTTGCTAAACATCCTCCACATGGTCAAGGACAAAAGTTCAGTTTAAATCACCACCATCAGTCCCCATCTGTGCCAAACGGTTGTTAAAAATCTCAAAATATATCTTTTCAAATTTGAGGTTTTGCCTTGGTAGCTAGCCTGAGCACCTGTTCTTTCTTTACCTCCATGTAGTGAAGTGCATGTGCTGTTCAACCTTTTGCCCAGAAGAGAAAAGCTTCGAGTGAAAAGCTTGCGTGAACCCTGTCTGCACACATAATCCTGTCTGCACACTCTCATCCATTGGAAAAAACCCTCCTGCTTTGCACCCGTAATAATTGGTTTCAGCTTTCTAGCGAAGTGAAAGGAGGCTGCTCCAGAGCCCATTGCCCTGCCTGCTCAGGGACCTCATGTCTGCCCAGGGCAGTGGAGAACAGCATCTGTCAGCCAGGAGGTTTAATGTTCCTCCTCCAAGCACCTTCCACTCTGGGTTTCCAACTTAAGAAGGCCTTTTTCTTCCTTTTTGCTCAGTTTATGCTAATAGTACAGTTAATTAGACTGAACACTCTCTGCCTTTGTCTTATGAGACACATGAGCCTTAATCAGCTAATGTATACTTTACATTTCCCATAACATATCTCTTTTTTTATGATTCACATGGTTTCTAGTGAATGAATCGGTTTAACACTCAAAAAAATATAGAATTAAAGAGATGCTTTTTTTTTTTTTTTTTAAATTGTATCAGTATGCTGTTGCCGTTAGGATTAGGTCCTTTCTGCCACAAGGACTTTGAATCCTTCTAAAGTTCCACATGTTTTTTCCCCTCTTAGGTCGCTAAGTATAGTCTGTAAGAGTTTGGTTTATTGGAAGATAAATACAGGAATAATCCAATTTCCCTCTCTTAAGCAATTGGCTGGATTTCTAAACTTAAGTGACTGGAAATGTCGTGGTAAATGAGGATTTGTTCAGTGAACTAAGAAAATACTTTAAACTTCAGGAATACATACATTAGCGAAGGATCCATTCATTTACCCTCATTCTCCCCTGTCATCAGGGTTTTGGCAAAATGGGCAGAATTTTGTGCAGGAAGTGCTTAGCACAGTTCCTCAGAGTTAACCTCTCTGATACCGGTTACAGTAGTAACTGTAGGTTACTACTATGTTTACTGCACATGTACAAAACATGCCTTCTCTTCTCCCTTCTTTCTTTCTGTTTCATTCCCCCTTTCCTCACACCCAGCATTTCCTTGGAAGTTCATATCCTTGCCCCTGGTGTCACTATGGAAGAATCTGACCTGCAGTGTTATTGCTTACTAACCCTTACAGTTTTAGGGTCAAAATAATTGGATGGAACCTGTAAAAATAATAGTAAAAAAAAATATGGCTTGGTTTCTGCCTAAGGGCTTTCTGTAAGTAGCCCCCAGGACCTTGTCGCAGGCTGAGGGAGCAGCTACAATCAGTGTCCATCAGGATTTTCAAAGAGATGCCTCTGGTTCTTATGGAAATCAGCAGTGAAATTTCAGATCTGGGAAGTGTGATCCTACTTATTCCTGCTTTCCCCCTTTCTTTGACTGCTAATGTTTCATGCTTCTGAGGATTTTGAATTAAATATTTGCTAAGCAGTTAGAGGTCTCTCCTTCAGGGTGTACACTCAGCTTGAAAAAGATTTCTGCCTTTTCTGTCCATCTTTTTTTTTTTTTTTTTTTAAGGACATGCTTAGCATTATGTCATTTGGGCTGCATGCCAATAGCAACAAATATATGGGGAGTAAATGACATTATTCTATGTGACAGCAAGAATAGGAGTTTTGCTGTAAAGCGCAGTGCCAAGGAGAACTTTAAGGAAAAATATCTCTGAGCTGAGGTAATTGAATGAGCCCTGAATGTAATCCTATTAAGAAATTGATTATGAAAACACAAACTGAAATTGCGAACAAGGCTCTCTGTATGACATATCTTGTCCCATCCAGATTAAGGACCATCTAGATTCCACAATCAATTTAGAGAAAAGCAATTGCAAAGCCCTACAGAAGAAAACTGCGTATTCTATTTGCAGTTTAAATTAAAGATGGAGACCTAGTCATGCAGACAGGCATAAGCAAATTGTTGGAGTTGATATGAGTTATTCTGTTGAATTACTTTTTGTGGAGGATTATAGAGATTATTTATTCTATGGATTTTTACACTGGTTTGGCTCTACTACAATAACCAAGACTTGACTGTTTAATTTTAAGTATCTATATTTCATTTCTTAAGCAAACATAGCATAGCTTCTGCTTCGCAACCCTGTGTGGTTTTATATTTCTACATACGCATGCAGAGCTGAAGAAAATCAAACTTAGCTTTGGCATCCATGTGTGAGGGAACTTCAGTATTTTATTCTCTAAATACGGGCCTAGGATCCATTTAATTTCTCTCTTTTTCCACAGGCCATTTGCAAGTGATGACTGTGCAAACTCCTTCCCCTCCAGAAGAATATTCTTAAACACACGGTCCAGCTGAGTTTTGGATGACATGAAATGAGTAAGTGGTCTACGTGTGCCTAATTTTAATGCTGAGAGCTTAGGAGGAGAGAAGGTGGTAGAAGAAAGACCCAAATGAGGCATAAGGAGTGTGCATAATTAAACATAATTTTCCTTAAGTTTTTTTTCCCTATTGTGTGTGAATTTTGTAGGCAATACCATTTGTCCCCTGTTTTTACTTCTACTTTGTCAAGTAGGGTCCAGGTAGAGTATAGACCTCTTTTTGGTTGTTCTGGAACATTTGAACAGTGGGCTAGGTCTTGGCATGGTTAAATATGTTCAGCAAAAAAAGCAGAAAATGAAGCTTTGTGTTCACTCAAACACTTCTGTAGAGGCACAGAACTCCATTTGCAGTTTTGGTTCAGGTTTCTATAATAATTTTCTTAATAAGATTGTCTTCTTGGGTTCCTTCAATTATCTGGCCTGGCAGAAGTCACAGGGACTCTTAATATGGAGAGCAAGGTCCACTTTGAAGCCTTCACAGACATAAACTGCTGCTTCTTCATTCCTGCAGGGAAACTAAACTTGCACTGAAACATCTGGAAATTATGCACAGAGATAGGAGACAGAATGGCTTTTCTTCAAAATCTTTTTATTGATTCTAGTTTGCCTGCTCAAAGTGGTGAAGAGAAAGAAGGCTTGTAGCAGTAACTTTCAGGGGACTTGTATAAGAGCCAGAGATGTGCTGCCCTAATGTTACAAATCCTAAAAATCTACAGGAAAAATATTAGTGTAGACTTTGACTGATTATTCCCTCTGTCTTGAGGGACATTATTGCTCCTTACAGCAGAGAAGCCATGTTATACTAGCCAGAACCACTAGCAGGCAAACATTTCCCTTCTTCAAGCAAGACAAGAAAGCAAGAGTCATATTTTTTTAGCATCCTGGCAGTTGTCTTGCCAGCTTCCTAAGTGAAACCAAAATTAATTCCTGGGGCAAATTCTTTCAGAACATTGCCAATTTTCTACAACAGCCTCAAGTTCAGCATTTAAGTAATGCTTGGATTGATGCAACAGAAGCAGCACATCTCTCTTTGTAGCATCCTTGTTGTATATACTTGTACTACAGAGTCCAATTGAGTCTATGCTGTGCAAAGTACCATGGAGATAGATAGGCAGATAGATCTTTGCTCCATACAGATTAAATCAAAGGATGGGCTGCATTAAAACTGAATTACTTTTTTTTATAGAATGCAAGAGGGAGGGAAGAAGACAGCAAATATGGTCCTACAGAAACCTTAAATAATCCATCTGAAACTTGACATGCTATAGATCATTTTCAACAGTAAAAATGTTCTACCTTTAAAGACTAGTATCTTAAAGTTTCATTTTGGGCAAAAGCTCTCAAAGATAGCTTTAGAAAGAAAACTTTTAGAATGACATTTTAGAATGACATTAGAATGGCTCATAATACAAAATCATTTACATGTAACTTCGTTGCTCAAGTGCTTTTATTATTGGATTTCTGTTATGGGAAGTAACAGATTCTTGGGATTTCTGCAAAATTGGGTCAGTTTCATCAAGCTTCAACAAACTCTTTTGTTCTTTGAACAGAGAAATTCAATGTTAAACTCTTCAGAACATGAGTGTTTTTTCCAGCAGGATGTCCACACTGATGATGACAGTGTAAGTGGTATAAAAAATACATGCACTCTGCATGGCAATCAAACCTCTGAAATGCCGAAGTTTACCTCAGCCACAGGTGAAGGGGTTAGGTAAAATGAAAACAGCCTCAGGGTTTACAACAAGGTAAAAGACCAACCAGAAAATGTTTATGATTAAAAATTAAAAAAAAAGTTTGCACTTTAATTTTCCTCTAACATTAAGAACACTAAAAATCTCCAGAGAGTCTGCTTTAGTTAAGGCTTAGGCAGCGTAAGTAGACTGCTC
The DNA here is from genome assembly GCF_000703405.1 of Apaloderma vittatum. Classification (NCBI taxonomy): domain Eukaryota; kingdom Metazoa; phylum Chordata; class Aves; order Trogoniformes; family Trogonidae; genus Apaloderma; species Apaloderma vittatum. The sequence continues at coordinate 10,432 of NW_009710988.1, read as the reverse complement.
TTTAGTCCAGATGGGGATACATATTTCTCAAACTGACCAAAATTTCAGGGATTAACCAAACTTAAAAACTTCTGACCTGCTTGCAGTTTGCTCACAAGCTAGCTGCTTCCTTTTGACATTGTTTGGCTATAATGTCAAGGAGAAAACAGACACGTGGTTAGTCATCTTACAATGGCGAGGTCCTGTGCAAACCACAAGAGCCAGGAGGAAGCCAGAAGGGCCTCTGAAAATCTGTGCCCTAAGGTGCTTTGCATCTAATTGCTGTTCCTCATACCTACCTGTCTAAGAGAGTATCAGGAATTTTCATTCACCAATTTTAACAAAAACCCTTGACTTTTAACTCTCTGAGTTTTATTAGCATTATTAGAGTACCTTAAACATCTTAAACCATTCACTGACTGACGAAGGCTAAAATTCACTCTGTAGTTTCAATAGGAAAATATTAATTACACTGAAGTGCAAAGTCATTTTAAGCAAAAGTGGTGGCTATTTTAATAGATAGCTGATGTGAACATTGTCCCCACTCAGCTGCTTGAGCTCTTTGCGATTTCAAGTAACTGCAGGATTAGTGTGTACAGTCACTGTCACCTATGTGAGGTCTGTGCTTGTAGCTGCTCTATTACCACATACCAGCCTTTAGAAGACAGGGTGCTGAAAACAATAGCCAAAGCTCATGCCAAAAATACTTTTGATAGAAAGCAGGTTTTTTAAGTGTTAAACTGACTTTGAAGTGTATGGATTCATCCTTTTTTTTTTTTTTGAGACTGTTCTGCTAGAATTAGCACTTGAAGAAAAAATACCTTTACTAAGCTACTTTGCCCTTAGAACTGCAAGGGAGTTCGGTTCTTTGACTTAGTATATGCTACTTTTAATCACATTTTTGGTAAACCAGCCTGGAAGTGGAGGGAGGGAGGGAGAAGGGGAGATCATTGTTTGCTTCTGAGCCCTAGTGTCTGCTAGAAATTATTAATGTTTGTTTCACAACGGGGTGTGAATTACTTGGTTGCAGTCAACCATTGTTTAGAAATATATTTTGGAATGTTTCCTTTATGAAAGGTTTTATTTGTTTAGGGTTCATGATTCTATATTTCTTTCAGCTGTTCACATGTTCTGTTGCTACAATATTGCTCACTTTTATAGTAATGGATTCAACTAATAACCAGACATTTGTTTCAAACTATATCTTGAAGCATGGTGAAAATTTAACTCCTGAAAAGTGTATTAAACCTGGATCTCAAACATTGCGTTTTCTGCTAACAGTGGTCCTGGGATTTAAATTTTAATAGATACCTTCCATTATTTCCTGGTAATAATTAAATAAAAGGTGGTCCTAAATTTCTGCAAGTGTGGCAAACATATTTTCAGATGTGATGATTGGGATTGAACTGTTTTGAATCTTTTTAATACGCTGGGAGACGGCAGTTGTTTTTCCATTTGTCTGACCACACGTGAATACCTATATAAAATGGATCTGAGTTCATTAGTGATGGATCATCTGGTAGATCAACCTTCAGCTTTGGCAATGGAGGGGAAAGTGGAGTTTTCTTTTAATAGTGTTAATTAGATCTGCATCAGTTCCAGATGGATCAGTTTAATCCACATATTACCACCCTCACCCCCAATTTGTCAGAGATAGGAATATGCCTGGGAGAAGGACATAGAGGTGGTTGCACTGGTACAAGCATTAGAGTTGGAATAGCTGTTTCACACAGTGTCAAGATTTGAAGGACTAAGTCGAACCCTAAAATTCAGACTCAGGCAGCTGGCTCAAAGTTAAAGTGGGTGCCCAGAACCTACTGCTAGTGAGACTGTGTTTTTGGCTTGGTAGGCACTTTCAAAGACGAATTTTGACTTAAGACTTTAATGAATTTTGGACTTTAACAAATTTTACTATTCTGGAAAACTAGGATAGTGGATGAAAATTAAATTTTGCTGACCATCTATCTATCTTTGATCAAAATTTTATTTCAGCTCCCTACCATCCTCTTGCTGCTGCTTCACAGAAATTACCTTACTGCCTTCTGGATCTACTCTGTTTACTTACATGCAAGTGAGCAAGTCACCTCAGCAGAAGAATCTTGGAGGTGGTGATGTGTAGCCTTTGCAGCACAGCTGCCATCTTTCATTGTGTTCGTTTTGTGGAGACATACTATATGGATTTGAAAAGACTTCCTCAGTCACCTAGTCCAGTCCAGCGCTAACCGAGACAGCCATATCATCTACATCTGAGAAATTTCTCTTTGCACACTTGAGATCTAATCCCAGTTCTCTTTTTGAAAGGCTGCTCCATAGCTTTGTTTTGTAGAGGATTAGAGATCTTTCTCCAGTTACATGTGAACACCATGAGTTAGAATTGCCCTTGCAGTTGGTTTGCAGCATCTGTAGCTTCTTAGACCTGGGCAGAGAGGCTATTTTTTTTCTGATCTGAAAACCCTTTATACCCTTTAGCTTCAGTACAAGTGCAGCTGCAATAGGACATCTAGATTATCTTCCTTTCACCATTTTTCAGCTTACTTCTTTCTATGCTCTTCCTATAAAAACCAAAAGGATTAAGGCTGAAGCTATTCCTGTAGAAGAGTTTGTGTTTTTTTTCCTTGATATTTCTTGTTTGCAAATTATTCAGGTTTATCTGTTGTGCTTGCTTTGGATTTTGGAAGGTAAGTACAGGCCTTTGTGTCTGCAGTCTCAGTAAAGGTTATGGCACCCCACTAGAATACTATGGTAGGAGACCACAATGCTCCATCCCTTACTTATATCCTGCTTTGCCAATTGGGAGTCTTGCTCTCCTTCCTCTCACCTCTCCCACACTCTCAGGCAGAGCGAATCAATCTGGGAATAAATGGGATTGTTGCATTCCTCTGACTAATTTATTATTTTAACTATGCTCAGTGGTTCCTTTAGCAAATGCTGTCTTAGTTTTGCTGCAAGTCCTTTTGTTAATTGTATCATATGGAATTTAGTGTGGGGGAAAATCCTAGGCAGTCCTGAAATCCTATGCGTTCCCCAGGCTCTTGGCTCATCGCTCAGGGCTTCTGTGTGTTCTGCTTTCCCTGTGGGTGTCTCACATTGGTTGGCCTTGTTTGTCTCCTCTCTAAAGGAATCCACCTTTGTATTATTTTGCATCTGTAGGAGATACGATTTTTCACTCTGTTTTGTATTCTGGCTTCTGATGCATGTGGGACCTCCAGGGATCAAACAGAAGAGTGTCATGTGTCCCTTTTCCCATCCTCTGTGATGATAATCTCTAATAAAGAGAATTTTAATTAATTGATGCTACTGTTACAGTGCAGGACCAATAGCTTCTTATTAGAGATGAGATTGGATTTAGAGTTGCACTTCCAATTTCTGTTTAAGGGAAACCCTTCAAAAATAACTTCTCTTTTGTAGGAAAAAGCTGTTCTCCGTAATACTTTGTTTCTAATTCTGTTAGATTTCACACTGCGTATAATTTGGGACTGTTTACATATACATGAAATTGCCAGAACTTGGTTGAAAATGATGTTTTAGAAGCATGGAGGGAACTGGCAGGCATCAGATACTACAAATCTTACATGTACAGCATTCCTCAGTTCTCTTCAATGGAGAGTGAGCCAAACATTGCTTGCTGCCTGGTGATATTGCATTTTTATACCAATAACCACTGTGAAATAAATACAGTTACACATATGCCTGTGGGTTTTAGTGAGTGTGTATTTGATAGGTTGTTTTCTGAAAGACCTGATTTTGTTACTTTTGAAGTCAGTTGAGATTTCACAAACACATATTTTGTGCCCAAATATACAACATGCTTAGCTAGTGGATCAATGAGTTACTTTCTGCTCAACTATATCTATTCCAGTTTTCTGACATTGTAACATAAATGGATTTTTTTCTTTTGTGTTCTTCTGGAAGTGGTTTAAAATTAAATTGGAAGTTGATGCCATCAACAGTAAGAAAAACAGAGCAAATCAGCAATGTGCATACCCAGCTACTCAGCTGCTATCCTGTGTCCTTGCCAGGCTTTGGCAAATGTCAGAGTGTATCAGACTGGAGCTTGACTTCTTTTTTTTTTTTCCCTCTCTTTTTTTTCTTCTCCCCCCCGCCCCGAGTATCATCATTTTGCAAAGTAATTCTTACCATCCACCTAGAGCAGTGGGCGAAGGACCTGTGAGCTGACAATGGTCCTATGATTTTCCTGTGTTCGTACAGATGGTAGCATTCCTCCAGCTGAATTAATTGGGATCATTTCCTGCTGGTGCCCCTGGGGCAAATGGAGCTGGATCTGCTCTGAAATCATTCCCTTCTCAGCCCACCTCTCCATAGACAGAGGTTGGGATGAAAGGGTGCTGATTTCATGGGTGCTGGAGCTATTTCCCACTAGGAGGCAAACTTAAACAGCACGATTTTGAAAGGAAGTGTTATTCGGACTGCTCAAAGTTGTTAAACAAGGGAGAGAAATAGCCATTTGAGACTGACCCATCTCCCCCACTTTTTATATGATGGAATAAGTTTTCAGAGATGAGAATGGATATGAGTGCCTGTTGTGGCTTAATCCCAGTCAGGAATGCAGCCACTCGCTCCCTCTCACCATGGTGGGTTGGGGGAGAGAACTGGAAGAGTAAAAGCAAGAAAACTCATGGGCTGAGATGAAGATTATTTAATAGGTGAGGCAAATGTGACACACACAAGCAAAACAAGGAATTCCTTCACCCCTTCCCATCGGCAGGCAGGTGTTCAACCATTCCCAGGAGAGCAGAGTTCCTTCATGTGTGATGGTTACTTGGGAAGACAAACACCATCATGCTGAACATCCCTCCTTCCTCTCCTGCAGCTTTATATGCTGAGCACGACATCATGTGATATGTCCTGGCTGTTTCCCCTCCCAGCTTCCTGTGCACCCCCAGCCAATTTGATGGTGGGATGGTGTGAGGAGCAGAAAAGACCTTGACACTGTTTCCAGCACAAATCCAAAGCATAACACCATACTAGCTGCTATGAAGAAAAATAACTTCAGCCCAGACAAAATCAGCACAGTGCCCTACTTGGTAATCACTGGATATAAGCACTGGCAGGACCCCAAAAACTTCATTCTCTTTGGGCGCTCAAAGGTACACCTGAGAAGGGAAGGCCCATCTCCATACGCAGCAGCACTGTGTCTTGGTTTTCATAGTCCCTTTTTCAAAAAACGTAATTTAGGTATTTTCAGTTCGTAAATTAGGACATCTGCATCTTGATATTGATGTGGAGGTGTCCCTGTGGGGGCAAAATGTGCTCAGCAGAGATGAGAGAGCTGCTCAGGAGATCAGTTATAGCTCCACACTTTTAGATGAGGTGATCTGAGTGTGGTGGGACAAGAAACACACAGTTCACATGGGGAGGTGTATACACAGTCATATGTAGGTGACTGTAGCTGAATCCTACCCTTGTCATCTTTTGTCTGCTTCACTGTTGTTTTGGGTTTTTTTCATGTAGGGCAGCAACACTTTTTCTCCCATCAGAAGTCAAAGAAGGCATCAACAAAGCAGCATGAGCTGGCACCAAATATTTGCAGTGGCTCATTCAAAAGCAGTGGAACTGCCCACCTTCCTCCTTCCAGTCTGTGTTCCCCCTAGAACCCAGGCTCATGGTGTAAACTGGTGGTGGCGGTGGGAGAAGAGTAACGACATTAGCTCCTGCCAAAGCTTAGCTAAGGGTGGCTAATGCCATCTCTGCAAAGGGCCTGACATCCACTCACCTTTATGAAGATAAGCTGCTTCCTATGTTTCTAATTATTCAGAACTGTAATAGCATTCTTTCTCCAGCAAATTTTTGTCTTTAAAAAACTTGTCATCTGTACAACTGACGTTAATGACCACGTAAGTCTTGGCTCAGGGCTGGCGTCCACCAAGTGAGATGAACTAAGTCAGTATCTGTACCAGTGAAATGAATTCAGCAACTTTTAGATCAGATGTTTCCCCCCTTACTCCCCTTTACATTCAGGCCATGTTTCACAAGTGTACTGTACCTGGCACCTGAATAAACACTTGCAAATATTTATAATTCCCCACCTTCTCATAGGGGGCTTTCTGAGATCTTTCCCACAACTTTCTTGTATAAAACAGTTGAATCCCTCTTCTTTCTTAATATAAACAAGGAGGTAATATGCCCCTTGTCACAGCAGACATCTGTTATATGTATAGTAGTTATTCTGTAGCTCACAGATTAATCTTTGTGCTCCATCTCATTTTACATTGCAATCTGCAAATTACAGTGTTTCCTTGAAAAGCCAGAAAGCAGGTTTGTTCTTTGTATTATTAATAAACTCTAAATGACTCCCATATTCATAACAGGTTTTATGTACTTTGTTCCATTCTCCAGATGACAAATATTGACTGCTAAAGACACTTTACTAAGATGGGCTTTGCTAATTGCCATGAATGAAGTTTGAATTGAATGTTAATTAACTATTTCTGTAAAGGGCTCATCACAGTAAAACCTTCTGCACTTGTGTAAATTTATATTTAACATCCCATGACAATCGCACGCCTTTCAACAATTGGTTTGCAGCTCTTGACAAATGTTTCTATTTCATTCTATAAGTTATGAGTTCAGTCACTGCATCAAAAATAGCCATGGCTTAGATTTACATTAAGACAAATTACTCTTGAAGTATGTTTTCAGCCTTTTGGGAATCAGCATGCTTTCACTAAAATTAGGGTCGTCCTCCTGTTTTTCCTGAATGTGTATGTTTTTATGTAACAAGAGAATTAAAAATATCCATGAGGGCATTGCAATAATTCATATGTAGGGGGGTGATGCAGTACAGGAATTTGTTTCACACCAGTGTCTCTCTCTGTGGGCTTTTTTTGGATTAGGCTTAACATTTCCATCACTGGAAAGTAATTGGTTACACTTGGGATCCATTCTTGCATTGCCAGCCTCTGAAGCTCTTTGGTATGAAGGAGAGCTTGGAGGAATAAAGAGTCAGCTCTTTTATGACCATCTTAATCAGAAAGTTTATTCTTTAGGATGGAAATTTGGTGTTCCCAATATAATCCTAAACAGATATATTTTAGTTCTGTAATACCTCATAATGGTGCATACTGGAGAAGCCAATGACATTACCTTGATGATTAACCACTAGAATGAAGAGTTAATCTGGTTCCTCCCCTTTTCTCCAGCAGTACCAATAGCAAACCTTGCAAAGGATGGTGGTCTTAGGAGACTTCAGTGTAAACAGCAGTGATCCACATTGTTTACAATCATTCTCTCTTGGTGCTCTGAAAAGATGAACTGGCTTTTGCCATTGCTTGGATCGTGCTACAAAGACTGCTTCTTTGTGGCTGAGGGTGTTGTACAGTCTCCTACTATATGTTAGGATTTCAGTTCCCATACATACATGCAAGTGGTTCCTTCTGCAAATATTTGAAAGCTGAGCTGAAAGCTGTGGTGGGCACTCCACCCAATTTCTGGTATGCAGCTAGACAATATTTTAGGCTATTTTGATGTTGAATAAATGCTAGGAGGATAATGCACTCATCTAGCAGGAGTGTGAAAGGACTGAAAATAAAATTACAGTTACCCATGAAATGAAATATTTCGGGTGAGTTTTTTGTTTGCTTTTCACAGCATAGTTTTGCAATTCCTGACTTCAGAACAAAAGAAGCTTAGCCTGGAAAGAAAAATTCTAGTAATGTGAACTTTTTCTATTATTATTATTTAATCTTCTCCGGGAAATACCTCTAGAGTATTCCTTTAAATATGCAGATGTATTTATGTTTATTTATATTTTTTTCTATAGGCTTTTGTCTGATGATTAATTTCCCTTTGCATTTGGTTTGCATTATGGCATGTGCTCAAGCAATTGTTCTTGGAGAAGAATTGTACAAATATATATCCATTTAATCTTTTTGTGCTAATAGAAATGAGTCTCTGTGATTTTCTTGGCCCTGTCGAATTTATGCCATGTACATCCACTTTACTTTCTTCTTTCTGGTATTGTGCATGGTTTATCTTCATTAGTCTCAGATTTTATAATTCTTTCATATGGCTTGAATTTTGTGCAAAGCCTGGGACTGCATATGTTAGGAACTAGTCTGGAATTCAGGAGAAGGACAGTGGCTTTTCTTCTTGATGATTTTGAGCCTTTGTTATTGCAGGCAATCCATCAGCGCCTCTGACTCCTGCATTCTTGTCTTGCTAGCATCTGAGAACAGGCTTTTCAGAGACACTGGCTTGGAGCCCACAGAGTGACTCGAGAAATCTACCTGTCAGTGTCTAGGTGCCACCACGGTTCCCAAAGGTGTATGCCTCAGGAGAAAAATTTTCATTAGAAATACAAGGCTATATTTTTAGTGGTTTTTTTCATTACCTACTAAGTCTATCTACAGGCTTCTTGTATGGCCACAGATGTTTTTGCAGCTACATGGGGGAAAGATGCATCCTTGTTCCTGGAATGAGGTCCCACATAGACTTCACTTCTTCAGGGGCATTTTTATGCTCCTTTCCCTTCAAGACTGTCTGATTTACTGTCTGTGCTGTGTGTTTGTTTGCAAATCTGAATCTTACTGTATAGATGCAGAGACTCTAACTCCTTCTTGGGAGTGAAGCAAGCCACAGCCAGGATATTCTGCCTCGGGGGCTGCAGAGTGCCAGGTTTGGGTCAGTCAGCACTGTTTTCAGTAGCTGGTTCTTTAACTACAAGCTTATGCTGGCCACTTCTTAAAACAACTCTGCAGCTGGTAGTGAACCCTGTAGGTTACACCGCTATTATCATTAGATTGTTTAACCCAACACACTTAACCTTGCATGTGAGACTGGCTGAAGCTAATGACTGGTCCCTCTGCTGAGCTCAGCTCTGGTGTGGTGAAAGGGTGGGTGAGGTTGGCTACTCCTGTATATGCTTTGAATTCATGCATTTGCTCATTAGGCAAATTTTTTGGATGCCATTTCTTGGGTGCCTGAGTGTCTCAAATGTGCAGTAGTTTGTAAACACAAACTAGCAGATGCGTTCAGTTAAAATCTAATTCCAGGCTTGTGGTTTACCATTGAAAGGTTTTCTTCCATCTAACACCACCACTGAGCTCTCATCCAGACTGACACTGAGCCAGCTGTCTGTCTTCCAGGTACTTATCTTCTAAAGTGCTGAAACATCTAATAGGTTTCACTGCCTTCTGTGTCATGGGAAACCCAGTAAAAGCAAATGACTGGAGGAGAGCTCGCCTTTCTAGCATTTCCAGGCATGGCAATGAGATGAATTCATGGAAGAAAACTCCACCCAGGCCTATTAAACATCAAGATGCTGATGCAACTTTTGGCTCAGGAAGTCCTAGATTGTGCAGCACCAGGAAATGGGAGAATATACAAGAGAAGTATCTCTGTCTGCTCACCCTTGTCTCTTACTCTCTTTCAAAATATTCACTACTTTGAAATCAGCTTCTGAATTAAACGGATCTCCAGTGTGGTCCTGTAGGACTCGACTTCTCTTCTTAACTTCCTAGAGTGTATTTGAAAGCATTGTGTGGTCTCCACAGAAGGTTGGCAAGGGACCCAGAACAAAAGCTTGACAGAATGTGTGGATTGTATGACATTTAATATGACTGTTTTAGTGATCTCCAGTGGACCAAAGGAGTAATCCGGACTAGTTGGAGGCAGTCAGCCAGGGGGCCTGACTAAGAAGAGTCAGAGAAAGACTTTAAACACATACATTGACCTGACCCGTCAGTGTTCGTATTTAGATCACATGCTCCTGGATGGCTATGTTCGAACTGGGACTGGAGTAATCCGGCTGAATAATCAGAAAAAAATTAGCTGGATGGATTGTCACGGGGCACTTAAATAGACAGGAAAATCTGACTCCAGACTACAGGAGACAGCTGGGGATGTAGAGATGTCTTTCTGAATTCTCAGCTTGGGTAATAAACATGAAGAGCTAGAGGTGCGAGTCTGCAGCACTATGATCTGATCGGCATCACAGAGACATGGTGGAACAACTCCTGTGATTGGTGTGTTGGACTAGAGGGGTATAAACTGTTCAGGAAGGACAGGCAGGGGAAACGAGGAGGGGGTATTGCCCTCTATGTCCATAAAAGGCTAGAATGCAGGGAGCTACACCTGGCAAATGATGAAAGAACTGAGTGCCTGTGGACCAGGGTCAAAGGAACGGTAGGAGACTTTACAGTGGGGGTGTGCTACAGACCACCCAACCAGGAGGATCAAGTGGATGAGGCCCTTCATAAGCAGATAGGAGTCGCTGCTCAATCACAAACCATGGTCCTCATGGGGGATTTTAATCACCCAGACATCAATTGGAAGAACAACATGGCGGGGAATAAGCAATCCAGGAGATTCCTGGAATGCATCGATGACAACTTCCTTCTCCAAGTGATAGATGAACCAACGAGAAGAGGTGCCGTGTTGGACCTCGCTCTTGTCGATAGGGAAGGGCTGGTGGGAAACGCTACACTTGTGGGTA
>NW_009710987.1:0-16209 GCF_000703405.1 Apaloderma vittatum | reverse complement strand
AAAAGAAAAAAAAAAAGAAAAAAACCCCAAACCCAACACTCAGAAAGTTCACTTGCTCACACGGCAAAAACACAGCGAGGCTGCAGCCCCAGCCTTGTCTTCTTCATCTGCTCAAACAGGAGTTTTACCAGAGCTCATCCCCACACGGAGCGCCCATCACCTGCCCCTAAATCCATTTTTTGTTGCACACACCTTAACATTCCCCCACCCCAGCAGCTTTTTAGCAGCTCTGTAGCATTCAGGTAGCTGCACACGCCAAGAAACAGCTGGGACAGCGAGGCTGCAGCCCCAGCCTTGTCTTCTTCATCTGCTCAAACAGGAGTTTTACCAGAGCTCATCCCCACACGGAGCGCCCATCACCTGCCCCTAAATCCATTTTTTGTTGCACACACCTTAACATTCCCCCACCCCAGCAGCTTTTTAGCAGCTCTGTAGCATTCAGGTAGCTGCACACGCCAAGAAACAGCTGGGTATTACGATATCTATTGCCAACATAAAAATATTAGAGCGCATTAGATGTCTCGATAAAGAAATGAGGTTTTCTAATCTCTCGGTATTACAATCTTAACTTTACACGTACTCATGCAAATTGGAAGAGGGCAATGCTAAGGTTAGCCAGGAGGCATGATTTGAATCAAGTATGAGCAAATTCATAAAAAAAATGAGGGAAGTGTCTGGATCCCTTAACTAATTGTATACAGACTTCATAAAAAAAAACCCAAACTGTAAAAGCTTTTTTTCTAAATGAAGGAAATATTCTAGAAGTTTAATACATTATAAACTGCAGATTTAGGCACTAACTCTGGATGTGTCTAAGCTGTATCTTCCCATTTTTGGTACGCTACTGTTATGCAGACACATGCGTAAATTCAGAAGTTAGAAGCACCAAAAGAACTATCGAAAAGCTCTCTTCAATAATAACCAAACCTGAAAAGAAAATACACTGATATTGAAAACATAAAAATGTTATATATTATCCTGATCCATTTAGATTAATACCAACCCTTAAGCGAAATTCTCATGAATGTCAGGCATGTTTAAACGTCCTAAAATAAGACATTTTTTTTAAAAAAATCTATATCACTATTCATCTTACAGCAAGATCAATACCTAGAGCGTAGACCTGCAGAACTGCCGAGTTCATAAGGCAGAAATCTGCTCTCAACCTCCAACAGTCTTTCACTAGTTGCTCGTACATAGCTGAGTTCCCACCTCCTCACCCCGCTAAACTGACTCTGCCTTCTTCAAAACACCGATTTGCAAAAAAAAAAAAAGAAAAAAGGAAAAATTACCAAGGTCAAAAGCAAGATGAGTGGTTATAAAGCCCTAAAATAGGAAACAGCAGACATAATCACCTAGCGAGTTTGGGTTTTTGACCTTGGCATATATTTTCAAGACTTTGGAAACAACATTAGATTTGACTGCTTTCTTCCAGGCAGCTTTTTATTTGTCATCCCAGAGTTTTCATTGCTCCACGGCAGAGTTTTTGTGTTAAATAAAGTGACTCAATATTACCAGAAAGTCTGTGACAGATCAGACACTGGCCTCTATTTCTTGCTTCGGTCGGTCCGATGCAGAAGTGGGAGAAGGGGGAGATGGAAAACAGTGGCACTGTCTCATATTATTTCTCTGAATTTATCCAGTTTCTCTACACTAAGCGAACACAAAGAAAAAAGAATGAACTTCTGCTGTTCTTCTTCTCCCCCCTTAGTGAAGGGAACCAGTTTCTTTATATTGTAACTAGGAGAAAACAATTATTTTAAGCCTGTTTTCTCACAGAAGAAAGCTTTTAAAATTGGACCAGCTCTTCCTCTCTCGAGCCCATGCAGGCCCAACATTTAACAAGGCAATTCAGGTCTTAGAGAAGTTCCTACTTTTTTTTTGTTCCCGGCTAGACAGAGGAGAGGCACACAAATTAATGTTTTTGCTGCAAGAAAGGCTAGAGCATAATTTCCACAGTTATTTACCCTGTTTGGCCAGAGTCGCTGGCCACAGGCCAGGCAGTCAACAGAGATCAGAAGCAGCTTTGCAGGTGATAGCTGGGGGACACAAGAGGGGAAAGCTGAGGTTATCGTGTTGGAGATGGGATACAAACTCATGGGAATTCTGCAGCTCACCGAACGCTTTGGGGTTGGGTTTTTTTTTTGCTTTTAGCCCTGTATCATCAACACACCAGAAACCGCTTTTTTTACTTGTGCATAACCAAATGCAACTGCTTCCTAAAGGTGTTTCAGCATCTCTGCAAACCCTTTTGGTGGGGTTCAAGCTGCTCAAATGCTACTAAACTTACTTTGGGGGTTGCAAAATCTTGATCTGTTGGTTCACAAGAACTTGGGCTGCTCATCGGGCCTCCAGGTGAGTCACCTTCAGAAAAGAGAAGTGGCCGAGCCTGTAGGCATGCTGCTTTCAGAGCCGCTTCTCAGAGCAGACCCCTTTCCGAAATAACATCTAACGTCTTTAGGGTTCATGGATAATTGAGACGGAATAACGCTTAAAGATTTACAGGTGGGATCTTTTTGAGAAACTGCCAAGCCCTGTATATACTGTTCCTCCTGTAACCCTTCTCTGCCAGGTCTTTAAAACCCCCGTTTCCCCTAGGCAGCGGTATTTGATGAACGACTGCGTGGCACCGATGTCAGATTGTTCTCTAGACTTCCCGCGTGTGAAACACTAATAAGCGAGACTCCTGTGTATCCATTGATCTGTGGCAGCTGCAGCATAATCAAACGTCAGTGTTATGTACATACAAGCTACTCTGTGATTATAGATCCATTAATAAACTGTTCGCAAGATGTAATTATGCATATTATGTGCGAAATGCACTCCGCTTGCGCAAGGTCTGCCCTCATGGGTTCTACGAAATTCAGGGAGAGGGGGAGAACTGGAGCAGATGAATTGACTTCTTTACCCCAGACTAATTTTTATCTCCTTACTACTACAACTGATGCTCCCAGCCAGAATATCCTCACTGAATTCGTCCCATCAGTGTCATCCCATCATGTTGCAGCCACAGATTGCTGTTCAGTTCACAGACGCACAGTCACATGCCGAAACCATCCTGAAATGCTCTAACTTGCCTCCAGAGCAGCTTTTCGTGTCTAGCCTGCATACGTCAGCATAAAGATCTATCTTATCTCAGGACTCCCAAAATAACCCTAATGAGGGACATATGCAGAGATGGATGTAGGGACTCCAAATGTGACAACATGCAGTTTTCGGGACTTGGCCAAGTCCAAAATTGCCACCTAAGCACCTTACAGAGCACATGGAGATAAGAGCCGTACCACCACAGTTAAACAAAACGATCCAATTTTGCATTCCGAGTGGGAAGCTGCCTGCCAGTTAAAAAATGCTAAGCATGGCAGGTATGAAGCAGCACTTGATGTCTCTTTCCTCTAAATCAGGCTACAAGACACCCATTCACTCCAGATACCAAAGCTGGAACCCTGTTCCTAAAAGAAGATGCCTGCGGGTGCTACTTGAAATAACCGAACGAGACTCTCTTTTATCAGAACATGACTCCCACCTGCCTTTGTTGTTCCCAAGCGTTGGGAGTACTCAGCCAGGGTGTAGGAGACCCTTCCCACGCTGAAGCTGTTGAAACCCAAATTGCCAGCCTCCCCAGCGAGTCACGATGTCTCCGACACTGGAGTAGCCGCAGTCACACCTCGGCTTCAACCTGGCTTACCACCACAGTGAAATGAAAGACTTAAGTCTCCATGGGCAGGCCTAAATGTAAAGCTTGTAAAACCAACCAGCCCTTCCTAGCCGGGCGGTTTGGACAGTGGCAGTTTAGCAGCGTCCTTCACAAAGTAACAGCCTTCGTTTCAGTAACATATGTGTGCGGCATCTCCCACAAAAGCGTGGCCAGTACAGTCCGAGACATCTGCCTGAATTATGCTCTTCTGGCACTTGCATGTCGGCAGCTAATCATAAAAAGCTCGGGGATGTGCAACTATGGAAGTACAGGGTGATACCAGGTACAGGAGTCAGCCTCTGATTATTAAGATTGGCAGGAAAACACAACATTATAGTGAATTGAAAACCTGTTTAAATTCTTTCAGTTGACCAGGGGAATTCAGGTGTTTTTCTAGGAACCATCATGACGAGAATATCAGAGCCAATTATTCCTCCGATGATGCAACAGAGGCTGAGCTACACAATTAGTTGGAGAAATGAAACATTACCCCAGAAGGCTACTCGACTTTCTGACTGGTAAAAGTGATGGTGAGCAAAGCAAGTGTACATTTCTACAGTTCTGTGCTCTCTGTACATGTTTTGGCAATGGAATTATGCAGCTTTTCTACCACTCTCTCCCTTTTTAAAATTTATTTTATTTTACCAATCGCAGCACAAAAATATGAAAAGAAATATCTGAACTCAGAGTCACCATTGCCTGGAGAGCAGAGGGCAGGACAGGGTGCCTCTTCCAGCTTTGCCCGTGGCCTGCTAAGTAGCTTTGGGCATATCGCTTCACCCCTCATGCCTCAAATCACCCCTCCTATCAAACAACTCAAGATCTCCAGATGAAGATCTCGAGATCTCTGTGTGAAGAGCCAGGCGCTGTCATTATCCCCGATGTTGAGCAACAAGCAGAAAGTTTAACTGAGCACCAGGCATGACTCACCCAAGCCTACGTACATAAAAGGAAGTGTTTAAAAATTGCCTTTGTGAAATTTGTCCTGAAGATGCTGTTATCGGCATATAGACATAGCTAATGGCACTCAGACGTATGGTGTTCAGGCAGAGCTTTTCCTGTGTGTTACCCACTGTGCTGCTATCAGCCAGGCTGTCTCCTCGCATTGCGCTTCTTAATCTGTTTAAAACTTCTTCAGAAGTATATGCATGGTTTGGGGGCAGTGGCATGCTATGGTAAAGAGCCTCTGACATGTTAAAAAAAAAAAATCCAATGAGCCATTAAAGGGCTGGACAAGATATGTAATCTCGTAGCTGTTCTAGAAAACCCTGCAGATGGTTAGATCTCAAGAGCTTCCAGGAAGCGACATGAGAATGGACGATGCAGAAAGTTTCAGTTCCTCAGGCCCAGCACAAGCAAGCTGTAGTACTCTGTCAGCACAGAGTGGGCATGAAGTTGCACCCCCAGAATATTTGAGATTTTCTTCCACACAAAGGAGTCAGGGTGACGCTAACTGGTGAGAAGCAGAGTGCCTGTCTAAGAAACAGTCAAAACATGCACAACCTAATCTCTATCTGATAAGCCAGATGGAACATCAGCATCATCTCTCAGGGTTATTTATATTTGCTTCTCTTCTGTTTCCAGTCGTCAGGGGGGTTTTGGTTTGGGGTTTGGGTTGTTGGGGTTTTTTTCCCCCCTCATGTTAGCACTATAAGAAATTGTCTAACATGAACTCAGTTGGTGGCTGCTGCGAGGGAGGAGCTCATGTGCAGGACACACCAAGTGCCTGGTCCTGCAGCCATCCCTTCTTGCTCCTGCGCGGGCAGCACAGGGTACATTCAAATTCCAAGCACAGAAACCAAAGACTTGTAGGGAGAACTCTTCATGGGTTGAATTCCAGATGATGGGGGAGAAAGCTCAGAGCATGACTCAAAGCCCTGCTCTTTTTTCACATGTGAATGTTTATCACTGAGCAAGCTGTGTTATAGTCTGTTATACTTTTGATTATACTCAGTACAACTGTTAGAGGTGATTCAGTCTTGGTACAGATAATGTCTAAGTGACTCTTCAGATTCAGAAGAGATTATTCTTTTAAGCTTTGAGTTATAATTCTTCCCTCCCATAGATCCAGGGGTGAAAATCAATTGCATTTATGAACTTTTTTTTTTTCCCTTGTCAAAGCAGAAATGGGCTCCCAACTGTAAACAAGGATTTTAAGACTTTCCTCAAGTGAAATAAAAATATCAATAAACTTCACAGAAGGGGAGATTTGCCACAGGCACATCTTAGCTGAAAGTGTTTTGCTGACGAGAAATGAAGTTTATGGAGAAGAAGATCTGTCCTTCCAAAATTCTGCATGTGTTTAGAAGAGTCAGACAACTCCAGGGGATTTATCAGCATAGCGTGCATTAATCTTAATGAGAATTTTGTTAAAATATCCTGTTTTGTTTCTAGGAAGTTTTCCTGCAGATAGTGCAAATTAAAGTTTTTTTTACTGCCATTCAGTCCTTTTGGTCACTCACACTTTAGCCACCTTTACAACACACACACAACTATGAATTTGCCTCAAAAGGCAGCAAAACGTTGATTTTCAAACCATCAAATTATTCTAAAAATTTTGCTCTTACTGAAAGAATTTCATTTTTGAGGTGAAAGTTGCATTTCAGAACTGAGCAGAGTTCTGCTGTCTTGTTATAGAGTAACCCATCCAAACCCGTGCATTTTCACACACCTAATGTACCAGCCTGTCGCATTGTGTCATAACAAATGGGTTGTTGGCTGATTTACTGCGCTTTCAGAGAAATCAGTGCTCCCCCATTTGGATGAAAGCAGAAACTGGGAGACAAAGTCGTGAAGCTTGTTGTCTAGTTCGACATTCGAGGCTGGGAAGAGCTGCCACCCATTTACAGATGATCACTGAGAGGTGAAGTCTCTTGCTGAGGCCGATACTGGAAATTGGCAATATTTAAATTTGCGTCTGGAACCAAGTCCGCGAGGAAACATCCCTCTTTATCAGCACATTCCATCGCGGGCAGGTTTGGAGTGCTCTAGCACAGGGGGTGCTGACCGCTGCTTTCATTCGAGAGCTTGCAAAGTTATTAAATAAATAAATAAATACCTGGTTGCTGCTTTGGGTGCTACGGAACCCTGCCTGCCCCGTGTCAGCTCCGAGAAAGCGAAGAAAAGCCCATTTCTTGGGTGTGTGCTGCTGAGGGAGTTGCCTTTTCACCTTCTTTTCGTACAGTGCTGTTATTGTTTTTGTTCGCATTGATCTTATCCTTTGAGAATTTGGAAGGGATTTCAAAGAGGCGAGGGTGTTGATAGTAACTTTGTTCTCGCACTTCTCCTCCGTTGCTAGAACTATTTGTTTTTACTGACTAGGAATTAGGATGGCCCCAATCCTCCACCTTGATCCCAACGGGCGTGCCCTGGGTCACAACGAAGCCTCGTAGACATTCCCTTGACTTTGTAAGAGCACAAGAATTTCCCCGTGCAGATTTGATTACACGTTCCAGGTTGAAGGGTGTATTTACAGCAGCCCCTTTGCCTTCTTTATATCCCGAGAGAGATTCCTCAGCACGCTCCACCGTAGGATTTTCCTATTAGATGTGGATTTCCCCCAACCTCCTCTAGTCTTTAGGGTCAGAATTTGCTGTGTTTTTGTGCTTTTGCTGCCCCTGCCCAGGCCAGTGCTTATCAAGAAGAAGAAGACCAGCAAGTCATCTACGAGCCAACACTACAGCAGCAGCAAAAGAAACAAGGCAGGAGAAGAGCAGGGGTTGCTCTTCACCTCTCAGTCACCCTCGTGGTCTCTGTTAGCAGCTGCAGCACTTGTAGATGTCCAGTTAAGCTTGAGACTGACCCACAGAACAAGGAGAAACAAAGGTCACTTCCAGTTTCACCAGAAAGAAATTCCAGTGGCTACTCTAACCCCATAATCCAGCCATGATTAATGTGTATCAAAGGCAGATCTGGTTTCATCAGAGATCCTAGATTTTAAACAGCTTTAACTGTCTTTCAGGAAAAAAAGAAAAATAAAAACCCAAACAACCACCCGTAAAAGCTAAAGGAGGAAAAATACAGCTCAAATACAAAGTTGGATCCGGTCACAGGGGAGTTAACAAATGACAATGTTCTACACAAACACAGGTTGCTCTGCGGAGCATTACAACAAAGGTAGGCTGATTTCCTCAGGATTTGCACCTCCATTCTCCCCTTTCACCCAAATCACCTAATTTAAAGGCTTTTGAAGGAATTTCTGAAACCCGCTTTCCCTCCCACTCTCAAATTTGCTTGAATTTGACCTGCGGACTCAACAGTTTGTGGTATAAGAGAACAGACAGGAGGAAAAAAGGTGCACACAGGTGGAGTGATCTCCCCCACTCTTGCTTTGCTGTGAGTCCAGTGTCAAACTGAGTTTGTGCAAGGTGAGATTTTTTCTGCACAGAAAGTCTTTTCGGGACGAGGAGAGCAGCTCCTGAATCTCTCACCAGAAATATCTTGGTATCAACTGAGATTCCCAGGCTGGAGAAGGACCAACAAACCCATGTCCACCACAGCCAGCTGTCACTTTGGGGAGGGTTAACATCTGGCTGGCTGATTTTCAAGTCGCAGCCCCATTCCAAGATTTCAGATCAGAGCACTCAAGGTTTCCAAAAATAGTCCCAAAGTTCTCCCGTTTGGCCATAATGCAGCGGTATCATTCCCTAACCTCATTCTCAGAAACAGCTGAGATTTTTGGCTGCATTTTAAAACAAAAAGGCAAAGAGGAAAGGAAAAAAAAGCAGGGGGTGGAAAACAGCTTGAGGGAAATGCCTGGCATGGAAAAGCTTTAGCCTAAATAGCCGAGCTTTGGCAAAGCTATAAGCAGTCAGACTGCTTCTTACAATGAAAACCACCCGGCACTCTTGATCAGCGTGTACCCACTCACAAAACCCAGACACCTCTTGTGTCTACAAAAACCTGCAATCCGCAGCAGATAGGGCGAGCAGTAATGGGCGGGTTCAAATCGCAGCAGCAAGATCAAGATTAGGCAACAGGAGAACATTTAGCTGCAAAGATAACTTGAGTCTTGGGATAGATTTCCCAGGAGAAGGTAGTTTCCACCACAGGAGGTTCTCAGAAGCAGATGGAGTGCAACCATCCCTGCCGTAGCAAAGAGCAGCTAAAACGTGAACCAGGTGACACATCGAGACTCCTCAATATTCACTCTATACACTTTCATTTACACATGATAACAATGAGCAACAATGCTCTTCCCTCAGTGGAAGGACAACCATCAAAGCAATGTATTTTTCACATCCATGTTTTCAGAGACAGTATCTCTACCCTCATCGGACAGAAGCGATGAAGCAGAGGCATGTGGAGGTTGTACAGCTTGTCCATGCTCATAGAGAACTAGTTCAGGAAGGGCTGATGACACCAGTTTTTGAAGTACTGCGTTCACTGCTTCTCAACCCAAATCATTCTTCTCCCTGGGAATTTCAGAAAAGTTCACATGCGCATTTTCGTGGCCACCGGCTGGTGGAGTTCCTTTTCTTGGCTGCTGCTGCTTCTGCTCTAGGGTTTATCTGAGCCCACTAGCCTAGGATCTCCTTACAGCTACCTCAATCTCTCTTCTTTTCTCCAGCCAGGGGATTTCCACTCTGTTGTCAGATCCAAGGTTGCATACATCCCTTTTATCTAGCAGTCTGCTGCGCTTTGTCTTTCTGAGGAAAGATCCTGGATGGGAGCTTTTCCTCAATGTTGTCATCACCTGCATTTCAACTCCTCCGCTTCCAACCTGACAGGTCTTCACTATGTGTCTAACTACTGCATAAAATAAGGATTCCTGTTTATGTGCTGATTCTGTTTCTTCTTTATCAAGGCTTCTTTTCAGTTGTTTTAGTGGTTCCTCACCACTTCTCTTTTGCTCTTAACAGCAGCTTCCTCGATGTTATCAGATACCAACAAAGTTATGAATGTCTTTGCACTTCACAGATCTTTTGAGATCCAGAGGTTTTGGGGTTCTTCCACCCCCCTGTCTTTTAGACTCAATTTTCACATCCCTCATGGTCGTTTTCTCAGTAGCACCAACTTGTTCACTTGTTTTTCTTTGGTTTGTCTCTAGGTAGGAAACAGCTACAATTAATTCAAGATCTGTTCTCATTCTGCACTCGGCAGACTGACTTCCCACAGTGTTGGATCCCAGCCTCTATCACATCTGCTCTCACTCGGTTTGGCAACACACTCATTTTCCACCATGGCATCTTAATGACTCTTTTCTGCTCTCGTAAGGAGTTTAGTGCCATTTCAGAGTTTTGCCCTTTAACATGCCTTTATCTGGCAGGAACCTGAAGCAATGTTCACTTCCAAAGACAAAACCCAGGTGTGCTTTTCTGTTTCAGGGTCAAGAAGGAGTA
This sequence comes from Apaloderma vittatum, assembly GCF_000703405.1. NCBI lineage: Eukaryota > Metazoa > Chordata > Aves > Trogoniformes > Trogonidae > Apaloderma > Apaloderma vittatum. The sequence continues at coordinate 6,171 of NW_009710987.1, read as the reverse complement.
CGTCTGGCCACCCAGTTTAGGCTTCTGCCTCCAGTAAAAGCCAAGTACACGTTCAAGGGATTCACACCTTCATCTTCACTAGTAACCAGTCTGGATGGAAGTGTGCTGAACACAACCTGCAACGGCACTCAAGGAATACCTTCATGACAGATCTGCCTGCAGGCAGCGTAGTCCTTCATCACCTCCGAGGTAAAGCTTGCAGATTGTCATAAAGGGGAAAACAAGTCTAACTAACCATTAATTTGCAGCTCCATCCCAGTTAGGAAGTTGTCATTGCAAACTCGTTTCTCTCTGCCAAAGGAGAGACACAGTCTGGGCAGCGCTCAGCTTAGAGGGGACAAGGCAACAGCCAGAGAAATTGTTCCTAGCAGAAGGTATTATTAATTCAGGCACTTGACCTTTTAGGTAAGAGCTGCCAATAAAGCATTTCAGAGCAGAGCTTTAAGGTCCAACCCTCCCTGTATCAACGAGTGTCACCTACCACATTGTATTCCTTGGTTGCAAAAGGCTGAATTTCAGTGGGTTGTCTCCCCTAAGCTGTACGTGGCTGGAGTTTTATCTCCCATAGAAAATAGCCATAGATACCTGAAAATGTCTTCAGGAAGGAATTTCCACCACCTCCCTCAACATCTCAAAAATGACAAAGCTGGGAAAAGCCTCCACTTTCTGTCCACTAAAAAAAAAATAATAAAATAACCCTAGTAATTTTAAATTCAGTTAGTTACAGCCCCTGAATTACTTTGGAGCATGCTGAAATTAAAGCTGGCAGAGTCCATCTGCTCTCGAGGTAACCAGAGCTCAGTGTCAAAGCCACACGCCACTGCTGTCCCCACCCCGGCACAGGAGTACAGAAAGTCCTAGCAGCGCTCTCCCGTGGGTCTGTTTCCCAGCATTTATCACTAACACCGCGTTTAGGAATAACGTGATTGTCAGCAAACATCTAACAAAAGCCCAGGAGCGCTGTGCAGCGATTGAACTCGCTGCCCGGGAGGTTTTTGCTCCCGCGGCTGGCTGCCTGCGCGCCGGTTTTCACTCTGCTTCACATGAAGGGCATGCAAAGTGCTTTGAAAGTCAGGTCTGCACCTTTTTTTTTCCTCTGAAACCACATGCAATCCACTTTTTTTTAAAAAAAATATTTTTATGCCTATATAGGCAAAACTACTGAGTAGCTACAGTCCCAAGCACAGAGGCAGGCTGTTGAATATGCCGCTGCCCTTGGTTTGAAAGCACCGTCCTCCGCCGCTTTGTTTCTCAAACATGGGTATTTAATGACAAACAAGAGCTTTTCTCCAAGGAGAGTGACATTGCCACAACACAGAATTGAGAAAACGAGATCGCGAGCCCCAAGCGCAAGAAGCTGCCTTTAAAGTACAGTCAAAGCAGAGGTGTGCATGAATATGGACATAAAGCTGGGACTCTCCATCTCGATTCCTCTGCAGCTCCTTTGAACTGAAGAGGAAGTGCTCGTGGCAATGCAGGAGGCAAAGCTGATTATGCTTTGCTCTGTAAGAAAACATATGTAGCCAGGGAACACATGACTGCCAAAAGATTAGGAGGAGACTAAAATCCACCACTTTGTCCACAAAGTAGTTTGTTTGGTTTTTTTCATTCTGTTTTCTCTTCAAAGACTTCAGAAAACATATTACAGACGGTTAAAAAAACACCCCAAATCCTGAGAGCAGAGGGAGAGACACTGAAGTGTAGTTTATGTTCCTGCTCACTTGCACAAAATGGGCCAGAGTGAAGCAGCAACTGCGATTCAAAGACCTCGGGTCACAGCCTGTGTCTCCCTTGGCAGCTAGTTCTATTCCCAACAGTTATTTGCTTATAGGTTTGTGAAAGCTGCTCAGCATTGAACTCTCTCCTAATGCACCCTTGCCCTATCCTCTCCTTAGTTCACTAAAGGTTTTGGAAACTCCTGGACCCTTGCAGAGACCATGTTTCCTCTCTTACTTCCCAGCACTTTCCATTAATCTACTCAGAAACTATTTAAATGCCCTCATTGTCTTTTCGCTTTGCTAATTTTCATTTTAAGCACGTGAAGCCTTTGCTAAGGCAAGCATTCCCCAGTGGCACGCCTGTTTCTCTGCAGATGAACCTCTAACTTAAGCATAGTGCTGAGCACCTGCAAGAGGTGCATGTCCAAAAAGACAATTACGGTTTCTTGGGGCATGGAGCCAGCGGCACCTATTTAAAACAGTCACCTGAGGCAGAAGGTGCTCCAGCTGCTGATGGCTTGGCGCTGAAGAGACGACCATTTTTCCATTTCTGGCACGCCCAGCGCAGGACACACACACCTAGCTCGGAGCTCAGGGGTACTTCAACAGCAGCAAAACATAAGCTACGGCCTAATTTCTCTTCCAAGGTTTCATTACTCTTGTGGGGTTTTCTTGCAAGAGGTACCGTCCTAGCCCCAAGGGCTTGGTTCGTCAGGCACAGCTTCTCGTAGAGGCAGAAGTACAAGATCAAGAGCAGCTGCTTTCTTTATATCACCAATATGTTTCCAATGACCAGTGCTTGTGAGTACGGCCCCAGTTCAGGAAGACATTTATTCACCACATGCCTAAAAGCCATTGACCTGAATGAGACTCAGGCTGGTGCTTCAGATTTGTTCCGAATCAAGGGATATTTTTTTTTCTGCTCATTCAAACAGTGAAACCCAAGACTGTAACACAGTATGTTGAAATGTCCCTCTGCCGCTGTTCCATCAGCTCATGAATCTTGTGGAAAGGCCATCAGTTACAGGTTGCTGCAACTGTGGTAAAAGCCAAACCTTACATTTATCTTTCCACGGCATACATTAATGACTAAGATGTACGATGTTTTCTTGCTATTAGATTTAGAAAAGTTTTGGAAGCTTGTGGCATATGATGGACTCTTTGAAATGTTTTCCTTGGATTGAATATCGGGTTGCATTTTGATTAGGAGAAATATATACTGGGGGAAAGCAGGCAGTGATGAATTAACAATTTCCTATCGCTTTCTCAGACTTACTATTCATTTTAGGTGGAACAAATTTGTGTCAATTGAATAATTCCATAGAGGCATTGGTTTATTTGGAATTTAAAAGTATAGGAAAGAAAACATTCAAAGAATCTTAATAATATAGTTTTGATTAACTCTAGGATTTTTAAAAAAGGATCAAGTATTTTTCAAGCTGTGGCAATTTCCAGAAAGATTTCTTTTTATATCAACAGTTTAGATTGAGGCACGTTGTTTCGAAGAACCAGAACGGCACATTTTGAATTTCTACTGTGCAGCACTAACCCCAGACTAGCCTCATCTGTCACGTTCTGCTGCCGTTTGCCTTTATGATTATTCTAATTAGAAACACTCAAAGGAGCCAACATTGGGCCCCACCCACACCAGAGCAAGGATGCTTGAGACAAATTCAGAGTTACCCACTGGAACCAGTGCTTGCTTCCCTCTCGAGAATGTTTTGGAAAAATGCAGCTTACAATAAAATTCTCCATCACTCTAAGGGAAAAACAATTGGTCTATTTTTAGGTTGAAAAAATTACGCGGTAGTAAATCCAGTGAATTCTAAGCAAATCTGACAGTTGTGCTCAGAGGAACATGACCACTGTCATAGAATCACAGAATCACAGAATGGTTGAGGTTGGAAGGGACTTTAAAGATCATCTCGTTCCAACCCCGCTGCTGTGGGCAGGGACAACCCCTCTGCCATGAGCAGGGACACCTTCCCACGAGACCAGGTTGCCCGAAGCCCCGTCCAACCTGGCCTTGATCACTTCCAGGAATGGGGCATCCACACCCTCCTTGGGCAACCTGTGCCAGTGCTTCTCCACTCTCATGGTGAAGAATTTCTTCCTTATATCTAATTGAAATCTACCCTCTTGCATCATGAAGGTGTCCCCGAGCAGGCTGGTCCCCACAACCACATTTCCAACACCAAGAGAGCGTGAGTGAAAGCCCCAGTGACACCGACAGCACCAGCCAGCTGAAGCCATGCGTTCAGCTGCACGGAGGGGATGATTTACAGCCTGAGCTCTTTTAGGGACTGGCTGCTGGAGAACATCTCCTGCAGAGCTGGGGGCTGAGAGAAGGGAGCCGAGACCTTCCATGAGGGCAGAGAAGTGCTCGCCCTGACCATGCTCCAGCCAAGCCGACGCTATGGGATGCCCAACAACCACCCTTGTGCTGCAACATCCACACATTCCAGACCTCTGGAAGCTTGGAGCAAAAAGGTGTAAAACCCACCAGTGCCTCCCAGCCATTCTGAAGGAATTCAAAGTTCGGACTAATGCCATTTCCCAGGGATTCCCACACAGTAGCAGAAAACAGATGTGCAAGAACGCAAATTTAAATGAGGGAAGGGCCTGTGCGTCTTTTAAATTTAAACAAATAATTGGGTCTTGTGTGATAATTACAACCTTTGCAGGCAGCAAATGCTTTGGTCAAGTTCATGTTCCTTTCAATTAAAAGGACTACATCTCCCTCTGTGTTAAATATCATCATCTAAATAATGAACTTTCAATGCACATGACCCAATAAATACTGCCTCTGGATTGCATATTTAGTATCTTCAATAAATAAGGCTATAATTTCAGCTACTAACTAGTTATGAGTAGCAGTTTAAAATAACAAAGCAACCATTCAGATGCAAAGTTAAAATGGCATTTTAAGTTCTAAAATTTTTTGAAATTGTCACTAACGGGACCCATTCTGCTCCAGTCAGCGGCCTGTTGTTACAGAGCTGGATGCCCCGAGACTTCTAGCTCCCCATCAAGCTGAGCTCAGCTTGGCCCTTGGGTTCAAGCTAATTGGAGCTGGGGTCGGACGGCAAGAGCATGACCTCCTCGGCTTTGTTTATGGAGGAAGCACTTCTCATTAGATAGCTGGAAGGGTCTGCGCATTGCTGGGAGACGAATATACAGACTTTCCCTTGTAGGTCAGCAGTTCAGATCTGATGGGGATGAGTAATGACAAGCTAATTGATCTCAGATGGCCGTTTGGTGGTCTCTGCAAAATGAATTTGGCGGTCTGGGTTCACGTCTCGAGGGACGAGCGTCCCCATCATACGAAACCCAGCCCCGCGCTGCTCCTCTGCAGGAGAAAGGGCTGGAAGGGGACAGGAAAAATGCTCTTTTTTTCTCATTCTTAAAGGAGGTGCCTTCACGGCAGGGCTGGAGCTCACTGACAGCTGGAGTTGAAAAGTTGGCTCTGGCTGAGAAACTTCACAGCAGCTCTGAAGAGACAGGCTGCCTCTTCTCAGCCTGCTCCTCCGCTCCCAGCGGCAAAGACCAAGGAAGGTTTGCTAACAGCCCCTTTGCAAGCCGGGGAACTTGATGCCTGTGCCTAATTGGAGAAACGCTGACGATGTTCTCTTCTAATCAGAAAATACTGTTTGCATTATGACTCTCTAATAATATATCCCCTGTCCTTCCAGCATACGAGTTAAAACATGACCCTTTGCAACTCATCTACTGGCTAAAATTAGTGATTTTTAGCAGTAATGCGCTTCTTAAATTATGTCCAGTGGGGCAGAAAGAGCCTCAAAAACTCCTTCTCTCAGGAGGGTCATTTATTCCAACAGAAATGCTAAAGCATATATCTTGCTGTCACAGCTCTGGCCCTCAGAAGGATTTCTAGATACAGTATTGCTTTTTTTATTTCTTTCGTTTTAAACATTATTAATTGCCTCCCCAGCCCTCTGAGCTGAAAACAATTGTCTGGGGTCAGGCTCGAGCGCTGTTGTTGCCATTCCTGCGATGCACAAAGGGCCGCTTCATTACCAAGCCTTTCTGGAGGAGCTGAAAACAGATTGATCCTGCTCTCCCGCTGCTTAATCCCAGACTAGCTGTTTTAATACCAAAGTTGCTCGGCAGGTTTGCTCCCGATTTGCAGGGACAGGCAAACCTCAGCCTCTCCAACAGGATCGACCTAAAGCCGGAGAGGTACCAAGGCTGAGGTGCGCTTCCCAAAAGGGCTCCAGAGCACAGTGGGGGTGTTGGTACATGCCCCCGTTTTGTAGCTGGGCTGCTTAGAGCCCAGGTAAACAAGGACACCTCCTTTCCAGCACCCATGGGTGTTTCTGCTTGGCATTTCCCCATGGGAAAAAAAAATTAAAAAGTAAATACTTAGCGGAGGAAGTCTGCTATGGCCAGTGGAGAGGTGAAGCTCCGGCTTTGTTCTCCATCCCAGGCACAG
>NW_009710986.1:214628-223462 GCF_000703405.1 Apaloderma vittatum | reverse complement strand
GTCCCGCTGGAGGCGCGGGAGTCCCACGCTGGGGAGCGGCGCTGGGCCGCGTCCTTCCCCAGCCCGGCTGGGAGGCACTGGGCAAAGTCAAGAAAACTGTTCTCCCTCGGTGACGGAGCAACCATACTGATTTCTAACGGCGTAAAAATAGGCAAAGCTACTACTGTCGTGGACACGACTTTTATGAGCGTGCTGAAGCTGAGCGCTAAGAGGTTTTTTTAGCACCAGAATTAGTAACCTGTCTCGGACACGTTAGGTGCAGCTGACCCTTCACACTCGGTACGTGGAGGCTGTCACCAAGGCTTCAGTTCCTGATTTTGAAAGACTGTTTCCAAGATTCATTGCATTATTGTTAGTGCCATAATGAACGCTTTGTCTGATGGCTACTAAACTGTGACATGATGTCCTAAAAATATTTTGATGTCTTTTTAACAACATTTTTTGTTGAGTGAACATTTTGAGGAATGTCAGTGTAATTTAGGCACTGGGAATGAGGTGCCATACCTTGTTTTATCAGTGTCTTTTAATCTCATGCTATAAAATGTGCTTGCTATTGTGATACTTTTATTTTAAAGCAGATTAGAATCCTTTACATTGCTCAATTGTATAGTGTATAAAAATAAATGCAAATTTTTGTCTATAATTTCTGCACTCTTAAAAATCATTAATGAACAAGGAAATAGAAAATTATTCTAGTTGCAGTTTAAATACATAATAATAGCATTACGGTTTTGAAGGCTCTGGGCAACTCTTGTTGCAGATAATAATGTACAGTTTCAGTATGATACTAGGATCAACTCAAGGTGTTAAGCTTACAAACAAAGAACAAACTGTTCTAGAGAAATGACAAGGTAAAACCAACTTAAGAAATGAATTGGAACTGTTTTTGCTTGTAATGTTCAGAATCTTGGAAGCAGAGAGTAGACAAACGAAAGGTCTTCATCAAATCTGAAGACAGACTATAAGCTTCATGTGGTGTTGAGTTTCTCATTATGTCTCGCTAAAGCTTCCCCTTGAGTTCTGTGTAAACCGTGAGGGAAATGGTGCAAAGTTTATACACACGGATAGCCTAAAACAACTCTTTCAGGAAAATGCTGTTGTCAATGCCATTTGGATAGACGGCTCACAATATTTTACAGGATACTAAGAAGTGATCTGGTGTTAGATGAATAACTCACTGATTTCATTTTTCTTGAAGTGACTCCTTGAACCATCAGGTGCATGTTTATTCTGAAAATATCTGAATATTTATTAAGCACAGCCCTCCACCCAAGTCACCCCAGAGCTTTTTCTACATTTTTAGATATATATTACTGAGTTTAATTCTCTTGACAGTTTTTTTATCAAGAGAAAGGAGACACCCCTCCCCCCCCATTTATATGAATGAACTACTGTTATTGCATAGAGATAAATATAGAGCTAAATCCTGCAGTCTTTGTTCAAGTGTAATTCTCCTCGAAGGCAAACTCCTTTTGAAGTGGAAGGTATTTTTGTCTGACAAAGCAATAAAATTGTGTCATTTCATTCCATGGAGAAATACGGGAGGATAAAAAAGGAGACTGAAAACAAGAGTTGACATTTAGAGATATCACCACAGGAACATATTCAGATGTTGTGGAAAGGGGCAAGCATGGATTTCTTCTAATTTTTTTGATAATTTATGTTGATTTAATGTCAGTATGAATGGCTAGTCCCTGGGCTTTGCTTCCTTTCTCCATTCTATTTCTATTCTGTGCTTTTCAAATTCTTATGCTGTGCCCATCACTGTGGTATTTGAGCATCTTCCAAAAGTGCATTAAGTAACGTGACTCACATCTGTAATGTGGACTATTTATTCTTTTCCTTTCACTCCCTGGGGTAAATATGTGTGGATTTAAAATAGATACATAACTTCTTATCCTTATCCTTGTTTTAGTCTTTTTGGGGAATGGAAATGCAGATGATATTGAGTTGTAATCTGTAGCAACTAATAGTGATCAGGTCAGCATGAATTCTTGCCAGGATTTGCTGGAACCTGATGGCATGGAAAGCAAGAGCTTTCCAGATTTGCTCTCTCTTTTGGCCTGATTTGGTCTGTGAAATGTGCCTAGCTCCAGTTGTGCACTCTGTTCCTGTGGCAGAGCTTCCACTTTAAAAGGGAGGATGGGCAGCAAACTCTACTGCTTTGACTGTCTCTCTTCTGGAATTTTTGGGCTCTTGGAGCGTGTTTTGAATGTCATGTCTTAAGAAGGTGCCTTTTTGACAAGGTTATTGAACGTATATTTTGCATAATGCATGACACTCTGAGAGGGTGAATTTATGTCTGTACACTGGATTTAACTCCTCTGCTGTTATAGGAATATTTACATATTTTCAACTTTTATCTTTGTGGGTGTTTTGCTTTCATGCATATAGTGTAGACATTCTGATGATGGCTTTTCCCTTACATTATGCACATCCTTCCTCTTATAAATTCTAGTTTTGTGTGTGTAAGCTTTCTAACAGATTTTAAATAGCACATTTCCTCCATATGGTTTGATTTATAGAATCAGCCTTGTGCTTTTTTACTTTTCATTTGTACTTTATTTCTGTATCAAAGGACTGGCTTGAGAGGATGCACACAGGAAAAAAGATTTGTAGAAGATGCTGGGATGCGGACATTATTTGTAAAGCCTTGTGCTTCAGCCTGTGTGATGTTCATACACACTTTTCTACTTGCAGTATCACGAGTCCCCAGATTTCCAGAAAATCTAACTATTCTAAAAATAAAATGCTCTCCTTGTAAAGTCAGACTCGCAGCTCTGAAAAATACATGCATTTCAGCTTTTCACGGGTATGGGCAGTTTGGCCTAGGAGAAGACAAGTTTTCCCAAAAGAAATTTCACAATGAAATCACCTAGCATTTCATTATTTGTAAAGCATCACAGGTTTACCATGAGGTTCTTAGGAAAGATCTCTTCTGCACGTGCACGTTGCTGAAATCAACTGGCCATTGTCATCTGTTTTATCCAAGGGATTAAGACAGATGGAAAAACAGTGGGCTAGCTAGAGAATGGTGGCCCTCCAGTAGCCACCACTGTCAAGTCCAGAGTAAGCTTTAGGAAGGTGCACTTGACAGCAGCCTTGTGTGTGCTGAGTTGCTGTGCCTGCGGTTAAAAATTGAGTAGCTACACTGACTGGAACAAAATCTTTGACAAGCAGAACTCAAAGAAGCTGTGGGGTCTGTATGGCATCATGGGTGAGTGAGATGTGGGGCAGGATGCTGGGCCTGGGGGAGAGGAAACAATAGATTGAGGACTGTTAAGCACAGCAGTGTAAATACTCACCTCACAAAGCTATTGTACTGTCTTATAAATAATTATCCTGCTTTATAAATAATTATCCTGCTTTATAAATAATCAACTCTGATTTATGCTGCTTTAAAAGCATTATATGTGTAGGATTTTGGGGCTGGAGGGATGAAAGAGATGTAAGTAGTGATTATTTGCTTTGTTTTTTGAAAATCGAGATATGTGTATAGGAACTTACAAAGTTTATAGGGTAATGCAAGAAGATTTTCTTCTGGTTAGATAGCAAACTAGGACTGTGGGCAATGTCAGTTGTTTAAGTTATGCTTCCATAACTTTACACAGCGTTTTGTCTGAATCTGGAGTGCTGATCAGAGTCGATTGCTACACCACTCACCATTTTGCTCTTGTCTCTATATATTATAAAATAAAGTATGATGAAGGTGACTTTAGAAGTAATAATTTTATGCACTGTAAAATAAGTTGTAGTGGAATTTATGTGAAAATATATAATTGAGGAAGATAGTTGTCCCCTTCCCTGCCCTACCCTCTTCCCTATCATTTTCCCTTCGCACTACTTCGTTCTCTTCTCCCTCCTAATAATCTTTATCATGTCTCCTCTCTTTTGTTTTAATAATTTGTAGAGCTTTTTGAACCTCTCTCAAAACTGTCATTATTCCTTGCTCTTCTCACTTACCATGTGCTTAGACATTTTATCCTGTATATAGTACTTGCCAGGATGTTACAGCTTGTACCATTTGCTCTTCAAGAAGACCTGGGGTTTACAACTATTCTCTGAAGCATTTAGCACAATTTTGGGCACTGTCTACAAATAATAGGAGTAGTACTTCCTCTTAGTGACTAAGCAAAATGTATTTGGAGATTATACAGACTGACATTTACACTAATTACTGGGTTTGCTAATGTTAATGCTGAATAAAATTTCAGAAGACTGCAATAGTGCTGATGTTCCCGCATTCAAAAAGTACAAGCAGGATGAGTTGGATGTAGAAAGGTCTGACATCATATGGGACCGAAAAATAGAAAAGCTGATACAGGATTTAGTTAACAAAGAACCCCCAAAATAGATATTTAACACCAGCCAGTATGTGTTTCTGAAATCTTGTCAAATAAATCTGCCTTTGCATTCTTTGAAACAAAAAGAAAAGAACATTTGATTTTACGTCTTAAAGATGAGAGTGTAGATCATAATTTAATGTACTGGGACTGTATCATAGAAAGTGGTGACTGGATGAAATTCAGTGGTCTCTAGGGGTGAGGTTAGGGGGCTGAATGGTCCTGTCTAGATTTTGTCTGTATGCATCTGTGAGCTGAGTAATGTCTAAGTGACTGAGAATGTCAAATAATTGATTTTTCCATTGAAACAATGACTTAATTAGTGTATATACTGCAAGTGCAAAAATACACAGAAATTATAAGTTACTGCAGAACTGATGCAAAATGTGGTTTTACACTGCCAATGAAGTTATAGAATACTTGCAGCATATTCAAAGTTCCGTAATAAGGAGAAAGAGTAGTATAGTGGTTTGAACTCTGAAATTTAATCTGGTGGAATGTGAAATTAGCCAGGTATATAAATGTTGAGCTTTTATCTGTAAAATAGACTTAACAGTCTTGGGATTTTAATTCAGCTGAATGCCACCTCTCACCTCCTTTGCTTTACTGGCTTCTTTAAAGTTTTACTGTTGCATTCCCAGTCAGTCATGAGGCTGTGAAAGTTTCTAAGTCCGTTGGGCCCTACCTTATCCAAGAAGGATTTTTTTGTGTTGCCACCTTTCCTTTTTTACTGAACATCTTCTCTGATGGCTTTTCTGAGAGGAAGTTGGAGAAATAAAACCCCAAAGGACACAATAGATGATGAGTTACACTCTCTTCTATACTTCTTTGCCTGCAACAGACATTATACCTTAACTATGAGCTTTGAGGTGGGGATGGTTTTTTGAGTTAAGATTAGATCATGTGGGCTGTCTTAATCATGTGTTTTACTATATCATGGTTAATAGCTACAAGTTATCATAGACAACTTAATCTCTTTAAAAGTGAGCCACAGGGAGTCTTGTTAATTTAGACTCAAGCAGGAAAAATCTCTTTAAATACTAATTGTTTAAAAATGACATTCAAAATCAGTTGCTTTTCAGACATTAATTCACATTAGAAATCCTAAATTCAAATTAAACTTCATTTTTTTCAATGCTTACTGAGTTTAGATTTTGTCTCTTTTGCAGGACTACATGGTGTAACAGGAGGACCTATTATGTCCTTGAACTATAGCTGTCTGTTGAGGGTGTATTACCGTTTATTAATAAGAAGAGTTTACATTTAACCTGTTAGTACTTTTGTAATCTCAGAAAACTCCAGCAACTGCATCTCACGATTTGTTAAACTTCTGGTGATACAATAAAATTGCAGAATCAGTGCTGTATTGAAAAGCTGCTTCTGCATGATGTTATGTTTGACTATTTCCTTATCTTGTTTCTCCAAGGTATGGTCTTGAAGCTGCAAAGAGATCAGTCAGGACTGAAATTATAAGAGTTAATGTAAACGTAAAAGATTGTGTAAGGGACTAGTAATGCATTTAAGAAGTTAATACATATTGGTTTTGGAGAGTAAGATTTCAAAGTAATTAATACCGTTCTCTGCTGTTTTCATTGAAGGTGGAAGGCAGTTCTTTTACAGTCCTGAATTCAAGTGTCAGCTGTCATCACGTTTCTCTGCCTAGATGTATTTGCAGAGTGATCTTAGGTGAATTTTGATAAACTGAAATTAAATCAATGCATTTTGTTAGGGGAGGAGTTTATAATAGTCTATTTTACATATCTTTTGGAGTTTTGAAGTTCTGATGTGAGAGCCTAAAGAATATCTTTGATTTAGACTTCAAACTCTTGTTAAAACCGCAGTGAGGTATCCTGTTTGTTCTAGCAGGAGTTAGCAAGAAGTGAACTTGTGTTTCAAAAAAGTCCCAAGTACTTCTGTACAGAAAATTCACAAAGAAAAACTTTAAACTTTAAATAAAACATTAAAAAGTTATTTTCTTTCTCCTGTCTCTATGGGATTGGTTCTTTCTTCTTAAAATTCATATGAAGTTGTTTAAATACTTCCTGATAACTTATTTTTTCTTCATTTGATATTCATATTTTTAAGGTGAATGATTTCTCATAGCAAATATTATGTTTGTGCATAGAATATCTCACAGGTCGTATACCATTACCAGGTATTTGATATGACACAACATTTTGGTTCTATGTATTTGTGAGGACTTCCTTTCTGTACATTGTGTATTATCTTGTTAAGCTTATAAAGGACATCAAAAGTTTTGACCTTTAAATAAAATGGTGAGTTAGAAGTAGTCAGCCTTTTTTGGAAAATCTTTTGCAACCACCTTTCATGTAACTTTTCAGAAATGAGTACTCCAGTGTGTCAGCAAGAAATCTTTTTTTCTGTATACTGTTACTCTAACTCTTGGTGCATTTACACATTTTTCTCTTTACAGAAAGGATGAATAAAAAGTAATACTTTTAAAGCTGTTTAAAGCCTTGATAACATAGAATAGAAGAAAATAGGGCTGTCTGAGACCTCAAGAGGTCTTCTGATTCATCCTTTGCATGGAGTTATGACTGACTATGAGATGGCAACTCCTGACACTTATTTGTCTAATCTAGTGATTCCCAGCTGTGAGGGCCCACCTAGCCCGTGAAATACACAGGCTGCATGGCTGAGGCAAAGATACGTAACAGATGACACAAAGAATTTGAGATAGTCAGCTCTGCTAGAGCTGTGCTGCCTACATGGGAGAAGGTGAGAAGTGGGCCAAACAGATCTTAGGTTGAAGCTCTTGGATCTAATATGAAGCTTCTGCAGTTTTTTCAAATAATAGTTTACTGCTGAAACATATGAGAACAACAAATCCAACTACTGACCTAACTAGGGATGAAGATTACTTGAACTCCCTAGGTGATTTGTCTCAGTTACTCCGAATCTTTGTTCTAACCACTAGATTTTTTTCTCCCTACTCTTAAACCTAAATCTCTTCCTCTTTGCTGCTCACTCTATCCTCAGTGGAAATGCAGAGCAGCAATCTGTTACTTTTCTGTTTGCAACAATCTTTTATATATTTCACAAATGTGATCAGATCTGCTCCTGTAGATTCTCATAATCTCCTTTCTGTAGACTCAGTAGGTCACATTCTCCAGACTTTTGGCCATTCTTACTGCTATTCTTTATATACTTTCTAACTGATCTTTTTTTGAAATACGACGTCCAATTCCAGACGTGGTATTTCAAACGAAAGTGTACAGGGAGAGCACAAGGATAACACCTTGTGTCTTGCACAATCGCTTTCCTTGTACAACCAGTGTCGTATCGGATTTTTGTTGTGATATAGCATTAGAGACTCTTGGTCAGCTTGTGGTCTACTATGACTTCAAAGCGCTTTTCTACAGAATTGCTGTTGAATCAATCATTGCTTGTTTTGTCATTTGAAGTTGATTACCTCAGCTATGTATGCATTTGTCTTCATCCTAGTTGAGCTGCATTCTGTCTGTATCAGATGCCTCTTATGAATTTTGCATTACAGTGCTTAAATAAAATGCACAGAGAGCCCTTGGAGCAAGAATGAGTATTTGCCTCTAGAGAGTGTCCTAATCACAGAGCTATTTAGACTTTCTCTTGCTTGTCCATACATCCACATTCCTGACTGCACAGTTGCACAACTTTACTGGTAGGATGCAGAGTAATCTGATTCTGGTTTTGCCCATAGCTTGTTTTTTAGGGAAGAGAGCTGTGTTCAAATCTCCTCAAACCAAGAAGGAGGCTACAACACAGGTTTTGCACCTCCTTGTGGAGCCATAACTGCTACACTACTGTAAGAGAAACAGTTGCATCCTCTGCTGTAATTATTCAGTCAGTGGAAGCTGTTGGCTGACTTACAAAAAATTTGTCAAAAAAGTTGAGATCTCAAAGGTACTTATTTGCTAAGGGTGTAATGAAAATAAGTAGATGGGTAATGGAAAGGGATTGTCCATACCCCTGACTGTGTAAAAGTCTGCTCACACCAAATTACATACTAAAGAGTCCTTATAGGGAAGAATCAACCATAAATATCAAAATAAATCAATCATGAGCTGTGAGCCTTCATGAAATCAGACTTATTTAGGTTCAGCACTTATAGAATTGCTTGGTTAATGAAAATGATTGCCTCAGTTTTGCTTTTTCATTCTTGTGCTACAATGTGTAGAGCTTGAGTTAAGGATTGGACCCAGAGAATCTCTGAGATTCTTCTGACCAGATGTGAATATCTACAGTGTAAGACATATACATCTGAAATCTTTCAGATTCTGTTTAAAGCAAATGGAAATAAAGAGGTGCCATCTCATCCATCTCATTTTAAATTAGACATTTCAGATAGGCTGGATGAATTGTAGAGCCTATTTCTGGCTATGGACTTAAAAAGAAGATAGAGTGAATGTGTCTACCTTGTAGACATCTTGAGCTAGGTAAGTTGAATTTCACCCTCAGAATTCCGCCTTTGAGAGTAACTCTTCACTATTT